>NC_073380.1:107314283-107331783 GCF_028641065.1 Leucoraja erinaceus
AGCCTTCTTCCTATTCAAAACAATCTTAAGACTTATTGAGTCTGAAGAAGGGTTTCGGCCCGAAACGTCGCCTATTTCCTTCGCTCCATAGATGCTGCTGCACCCGCTGAGTTTTTCCAGCAATTTTGTGTACCTTAAGACTTATTGAGTTGTGATCACAGCTCATCCATTGTAGCACCAGTCTCCTGGCCATGCTCATTTCCCAACACAAGGTCCAATATGTTCCCTTCCCTTAAGTTCAATGTCTGTGGCACCTTTCTCAACTCATTTGTTATACCTCTTGATTTCTTTAATGAATTAATGACGTTTTGATGTAAGATGTTCATTACCATGACATTGCCATTTTACTTGATGCTGTGATGAAAACAATAAAGACAACTTGACCAGAACAAATTAATTTTGTTAAATTGCACGGCAGAATAATGTCTGAATGGGAATTTAAGTTGTCCGTAAAAACAGGTTTGTTCTATTTGGGAGATAATAATTTTGCTGAACGGACAGCACTGACTCTCTCTGTCATTTAGACAAATATTAACTAAGCATTAAACTTTCCACCGAGGACGAGTATCATGAACTGCTTCCTGTTTGCTAATAGACCAATTCATGTGGTATGCACACGTGTTGATGTTAACACTGCAAAATCAATGCCTGGGTTACTGTGGTGATACATTAGCCAGGGATAGCACAGAGATCTGTGATCCTCAATAGTCACAAACTGAACATAGGGAATCTCTGTTTTAGATACAGTTGGAACTGTCAAACAAAATAAAAATCTTTTAACCGTTGTTTCTGAGCAGAGACTGACTAATTATAACATTTCTGGGCTGAGTAATTATAATGCTGACAGTAAAATCCCCTAATTAAGAATGTTTTAGTTCCAAAGTATTTTAGCGAGACCAGGCAGGTTGAGTGACGCAATTTGCGCGCCTGGCTAGCTGACAAAAACAGCTCCTGTTGCTGGGAGGAGCACTGACGAACTAACTAAAAAGCCCGTGAACAAACCCTCGCAGTCACGTGACCTAGCCGACCAGTGACGAGGGTTCTGACCTCCCCAACCCACCACTAGGTGCCGCTACAGTATGCAGTTTCCAGGTGAAATTCATCCCTAGTTTGGACATTGACTTAATTGTGTATCATCTTACTTTTATTAACTGCATATTAAAGCCTAAAATCCTTAGGAAGCGATTGATATTTGATCCTCCCCGCCCCCTTTTTGTATGCACAGCTGCAGTTTTGCAGCAGCTTTCTTGAATTCAATATAAATGTTCTTGCATCAAATTTTTCTTTCTAGTATTTATCTGGGTTTCTGATTCAGGAAGTGAGATTTGAATGCAATTGTCACATAATTATAATGAGATCCACATTCCACCTGTAAGTAAGCCCGTATGTCAGCTGGATACTCATATTATCTCCAGTTTACAAAGAGGGAGAATAGTAAAAACTGTTGTCATTTGTTCATTCTTGGTACAGAGATGTAATGTACAGTGAATTTCAATGGTTGAGATTTCCTTTGGCATTTCTCCCACTTTATTATCCAAACTTTGCCAAAAGTATAACAGAAATCCCACGATGTCATTAACAGAAAAAAAAATTCCACATCTATAATAGATATTTATTACATACAAAATATACATTGGCAACTGTACATCAGGGGATTGAGATAGCACTGTTTATACAAATATATATGAATATTAAGAATCTATTTTTCAAAGATGTACATGAATTGTAATTTTTCTGTTTATTACACCTTCCAAAACTTTATATAGCTATGTTTTTATTGATTTATGTGATTGGAAGTGTGGCACAGTGATGCAGTGGTAGAGCTGCTGTCCCACGGCACCAGTGACCCAGGTTTCATTCTGTCCTCGGGTGCTGTCATTGTGGAGTTTGCACATTTTTCCCGTGACCATGTGGGTTTTCTTTAGGTGCTCCTCGTTTCTCCCACATCCCAAAGTCACGTGCGTTTGTAGGTTAATTGGCCTCTGTAAATTGTCTCTCGTGGGTAGGAGTGAGGAAAGTTCAAGTTCAAGTTCAAGAGAGTTTATTGTCATGTGTCCCTGACAGGACCTAGGGGGTAGGACTTGACAAACATAGGCTTCTTCCTATCCCTTTATGAACATACCTTTGGACCCATGAAAGACTGGATAGACTTGGTTTATACTCTCTAGAATTTAGGAGATTGAGGGGGGATCTTATAGAAACTTACAAAATTCTTAAGGGGTTGGACAGGCTAGATGCAGGAAGATTGCTCCCGATGTTGGGGAAGTCCAGGACAAGGGGTCACAGCTTAAGGATAAGGGGGAAATCCTTTAAAACCGAGATGAGAAGAACTTTTTTCACACAGAGAGTGGTGAATCTCTGGAACTCTCTGCCACAGAGGGTAGTTGAGGCCAGTTCATTGGCTATATTTAAGAGGGAGTTAGATGTGGCCCTTGTGGCTAAGGGGATCAGGGGGTATGGAGAGAAGGCAGGTATGGGATACTGAGTTGGATGATCAGCCATGATCATATTGAATGGCGGTGCAGGCTCGAAGGGCCGAATGGCCTACTCCTGCACCTAATTTCTATGTTTCTATGTTTCTATGAACGAGTCTAATGTGTATTATGTTGAAATTAGCTTTTGATTTTTTAATTTGTGTATGTACATATATGTTATGTACATGTGTGTATATGTGTGTATGTATGTATATATGTACATGTATATGTATGTATGTATTTATGTATGTATATATTTAATTTTCCTTTTATTTATTCATTTTCATCTTTTCTTTTCTTTTTTTAATCGTTCGAAATAAAGATATCATTCATTCATTCATTCATTCAACATAGTAGGCATTGACTACAAAACAGATAGTGTGTCCATATACCGTAATATAAATATATACACACATGACTAAATAAACTGAGAAATAACATAGAACTACTGTCAATGGTTAGCATGGACCTGTGGGCTGAAAAGCCTGTTTACACGCTATACCTCTGAACTAAACTAACCTACACTAAACTTCAGTAAAAGTTAAGCCTAAGGTGATGGTGTTCTTTTGAGTTGCCAAGTTTTTGCTAAAATGGTCCTCGAAAATAGTCTCAGTTCAATTTCATTTTCAGTTCAGTTTAGTTTATTATCACATGTACTGAGGTACAGTGAACAGCTTTTGTTGCTTGCTAACCAGACAGTAAAAAAAACATGGTTACAATCGAGCCACATATGGCATATAGATACATGATAAGGGAATAATGTTTAGTGCAAGGTAAAGCCAGCAAAGTTCGATCAAGGATAGCCCAAGGGTCACCAATGAGGTAAATAGTAGTTCAACATTGCTCTCCAGTTGTGGTGGGAAGATTCAGTTGCCTGATAACAGGTAGGAAGAGACTGCCCCTGAATCTAGGGGTGTCCGTTTTCACATTTTTTGCCTGATAGGATGGTGAGAAGGGGGAGCGGCCAGGATGCAACTTATCCTGGATTATGCTGCTGGCCTTGCCGAGGCAATGTGAGGTATAAATGGAGTCAATAGAGGGGAGGTTGGTTTGTGTGATAGTCTGGGCTGCGTCCACAATTCGCTACAATTTCTTGCGGTCTTGAAAGGAGCTGTTCCTAAACCAAGCTGTGATGCATCCTGATAAAATGCTTTCTGATGCAATAAACAAGCATAACGGTATTGTGGTAATAGTTAAAATGAAAATCAGTCTAGAAACGGATGTAATAGTCAAGCCAAAGTGGTTTGTTCTGAGCATTGTTGAGCTTTTTGAGTTTGCAGGTAAGTACCATGCAGGTAAGTACCAATTGTTCCACATGTTTATGGGTGATGAATAGGTTTGAAGGATCAGGAAGTGAGTCAGCTGTGACAAATGGCTAGGTGTGTTTTCACAATAGACGATAGACAACAGGTGCAGGAGTAGGCAATTCTGCCCTTCGAGCCACCTCTGGACTTGGGCTGTGGCTGTGAACCGTATTCTTCAACTAACAGTTTCAATAATATTAACGACAATATTAATATTAACATTGATCCAGAAAAGAAAAGGTACACAAAAATGCTGGAGAAACTCAGTGGGTGCAGCAGCATCTATGGAGCGAAGGAAATAGGCAACATGGGGGGGGGGGGGGTGGAAGAAGAAAGAAGAAAGGAAGAGGAGGAGCCCGAGGGCTGAGGGAGGGCTGAGAAGGGGAGAGAACAGCAAGGGCTACCGGAGGGATGCAGACTGCCCCAGCGAAATATGAGGTGCTGCTCCTCAATCTGAGTGAATCATACATAGGAGCAGAAAATGGATTAATAATCCTTGAATTTAGATTTGCAAACTTTCCCATTTTACGGAGAACTTTAGTGACTCCCATAGGGAAGGAGATTGTTTGCCAAGCTTACTTTTTGATCAGACTAACCTGATTGCTTAATTTGCACTCATTTTGTTGCTTTAAATTAGATATCCTAAATTTTTACTTTATCTTAAAAATAAGGAGATGCTTATTTAGACAGAGATGAAGCAAAACATTTTCATCTTGGAGGGTTGTGACTACTTGGAATTCACTTCCTCAAAGGAATATGCAATCGGATTTGACTTTGATTAGGCCACATTTGGAATGAATAATACTTTATTGAATGAATTATACTTTATCCAGAACAAGGGGTCATAGTTTAAGGATAAGGGGGAAATCTTTTAGGACCGAGATGAAGAAAACTTTTTTCACACAGAGAGTGGTGAATCTCTGGAATTCTCTGCCGCAGAAGGTAGTTGAGGCCAGTTCATTGGCTATAGTTAACAGGGAGTGACCCTTGTGGCTGAAGGTATCAGAGGGTATGGGGAGAAGGCAGGAACAGGATACTGAGTTGGATGATCAGCCATGATCATATTGAATGGCGGTGCAGGCTCGAAGGGCCGAATGGCCTACTCCTGCACCTAATTTCTATGTTTCTATTATTCGAGTTACTCTAGCTTTTTGTATCTGTCTTTAGTTTAAACCAGCATCTGCAGTTCCTTCCTACATATGTTATTGTCATCTGGTTAGCCCAGTATGGGAAAGATATATGTTTGGAGAGGCTGCAGAAGATGTCCATCAGAATGCTGCCTGGATAAGGTGCTATTAGCTGTGAGGAAAGCTTGGACAAATGGACAAACTTGGATTATTTTCTCTGGTAAACTGGAGATTGAGGGGTGACCTGCTGACCAAGTTGCCTAACCAACCTAGTGCCATTGGACTGCACTTGGAAAAACAAATTACCTATGACAAACTTGGATTATTTTCTCTGTAAACTGGATTGAGGGGTGTTGCAGATCCTAAAAAGAGTGCCTGCCAAGCTTACTTTTTTGATCAGATAACTGAGTTGCTTAATTTGCACTCATTTTGTTGCTTTAAATTAGATATCCTAAATTTTTACCTTGATCTTAAAAATAAGGAGATGCTTATTTATGGGCCAAGTTGCCTAACCAATCATGACCAGTAGTGCATAGTATTAAGCGACCGAAGAAAGAAAGCCGTACACAGCGAGAATCACCGCACTTGGCCCGTATCCAGCCAAACATTTCTTACCTATGTGTCTGTCCAAGTGTTTTTTAAAAATATTATAATTGTCCCCGCCTCTAACACTTCATCTGGCAATTTGTTCCATCTATGCACCACCCTCTGTATGAGAAAGTTGCCCCTCATGTCACTTCTAAATCTTTTCCCTCTTACATTAAACCTATGCCCTCTATCCTTGACTCTGCTACCATGGCGAAAATACCATGACGACTCGCCTTATTTATGCCCCTCATGATTTTATGTACCTAAAAACAGTCACCATTCAGTCTCCTAATGTACAGGAGAGAAAAACCCAGCCTATCAGACTGTCTTAGAGTCATAGAATTATACAGCATGGAACCAGGCCATTTGATCCATCTCCCCCACGACGATCAAGATGCTTGTCCTAACATTCCGTGTTTGACATATATGGCTCGAAACCTTTCCTTTCTGTCCAACTGTTCCTTAAATATAGTTATTGTATCTTTTTTAACCACTTCCTCTGGCAGCTCGTTCTATATAGGTATCATACTCTGTGTGAAGATGTCCCTCAGATCACAATTAAATCTTTCCCCATTCATCCTAAACCAATGCCCTCTGGTTCTGGATTCTTCTACCCTGGGGGGGGGGGGGGGGGGGGGGAATCAGTACTATTTCCCACATGATTTTATACACTACTCTAAGATCATCCCTTAGCCTCCTGTGCATTGAAGAATGAAGTCCAGGCCTGCCCAATCTCTCCCTGTAGCTCAGCCCAATTCATGGTAACATCCTTATAAAACTTTTCTGCACTCTCTCCAGCTTAATGGCATCTTTCCGACAGAGAGTGACCAAAATACTGAACACAATTCTTCAAGTGTAGCCTCACCAATGTGTTGCTCTGCCATTCAATCATGGATGATCTATTTCTCCCTTATAACCCTATTCTCCTGCCTTCTCCCCATAACCCCTGACACTCGTACTAATCAAGAATCTATCTATCTCTGTCTTAAATATATCCATTGACTTGCCCTCCTTAGCCTTCTGTGGCAAAGAATTCCACAGATTCACCACCCTCTGACTGAAGAAATTCCTCCTCATCTTCTTCCTAAAGGAACATCCTTTAATTCTGAGGCTATAATCTCTAATCCTAGACTCTCCCACTAGTGGAAACATCCTCTTCATATCCACTCCTTTTACTATTCAGTAAGTTCCAATGAGGTGTTCCACTCATCCGTCTAAACTCCAGCGAGTACAGGCCCAGTGCCGTCAAAAGCTCATCATATCTTAACTCATTCATTCCTGGAATAAATTTTGTAAACCTTCTCTGGACCCTCTCCAGAGCCAGCAGATCCTTCCTCAGATATGGTGCCCAGAATTGCTCATAATATTCGAAATGCGGCCTGACCAGTGTCTTATAGAGCCTCAGCATTACTTCCCTGGTTTTGTATACAAGCCCACTTGAAATAAATGCTAGTATTGCGTTTGCCTTCCTTACTACCGATTCGACAGGCAAATTAACTATTTGGGAATCCTGCACCAGCACTCCCAAGTCCCTTTGCATCTCCGATTTCTGGATTCTCTCCCAATTTAGAAAATAGTCTACACCAGGGGTGGGGAACCTTTTCATGTTGGAAGGCTGCATTAAGTTAGCTGGAATCTAAATAAAGCCACATCCAAGAAATTTCAATTAGATATAGAATTATTTTGTTGAATCTCCGTTTACTCTTTGGTATTTTAAATACGTTCATTTTAAGATTAAAATAAAAATAATAAAATACGAACAAAAACATAAAAATAAGCGCGCGCGCGCTCACACTCACACTCACACTCACACACACACACACACACTCACACTCACACTCACACACTCACACTCCCACTCACTCACACATCACATCACATCACAAAGGCGGGGTCCAGGGGAAGCGGGGGAGCGCTGTCTGAAATTCACACCCACGATGAAGAGGAAGGTAAACAGCCCCACAGTGTACGGTAAGTCCTTTAGAGAGTGCGGAGGTGGGGGGAGGGAAGAGAAGAGGAGACGGGGAGAGAGCGGGAGAGAAGGGGGGAAGAAGAGGGGTAGAAGGAGTGGAGACACTTTTAAGGAGTATAATAAAATTTAGCATGCATTTTCCCTGATCCTGAAAACTCCAATAAGCCAATCAAAATGCCCGGTCAGCAAAGGAGATTGCCTACTGCTGCCCTCGACTGCCTATAACTAGATAGCGACCCCACTCCACTGCACTACGAGTCAATAAGAACCATGCCGACCACATTTTACTCGCAGAAAATTTTTCAACATGCTGAAAAACTTTCCGTGACCTAGCTGAGGCCACGAGTATTCGGGAACTTCCCTCGAGCATGAAGGAGAGTTCCAGTGACCTCATAGGACCTCCTAGGACGTCATGTCGACCATGCAGCGAGTTTGAGTCGAGGGCAAAACTCACAGATTAGGTTGCCGCAGTGGGACAGCCCCTTTAAAGGAAACGCATCCTACCACAACCAGAGAGCAATGCTGAACTACT
Organism: Leucoraja erinaceus; assembly: GCF_028641065.1. NCBI lineage: Eukaryota > Metazoa > Chordata > Chondrichthyes > Rajiformes > Rajidae > Leucoraja > Leucoraja erinaceus. Next base: position 107,322,281 of record NC_073380.1, read on the forward strand.
ATCTATCCTGGATCAGTCTCTGCTGGCTTTGACTTGGTCTAAACGTATTCCCTTTTCATGTATCTATACACTGTAAATGGATTGATTGTAATCATGTATTGTCTTTCTGCTAACTGGTTAGCATGCAACAAAAGCTTTTCACTGTACCTCGGTACACGTGACAATAAACCAAACTAAACTGAACTGGAAGCTGCTGTAACTGTAATTTTAAATGCACTTTATCTTCAGAGCAAAGTGGAAAAACTAAATGAAGAGAGAAAGAGATTTGAAGAATCTCTCAAATCATTCTGGCATCTCGTACATAGAAACATAGAAACATAGAAATTAGGTGCAGGAGTAGGCCATTCGGCCCTTCGAGCCTGCACCGCCATTCAATATGATCATGGCTGATCATCCAACTCAGTATCCCGTACCTGCCTTCTCTCCATACCCCCTGATCCCCTTGGCCACAAGGGCCACATCTAACTCCCTCTTAAATATAGCCAATTAACTGGCCTCAACTACCCTCTGTGGCAGAGAGTTCCAGAGATTCACCACTCTCTGTGTGAAAAAAAGTTCTTCTCATCTCGGTTTTAAAGGATTTCCCCTTTATCCTTAAGCTGTGACCCCCTTGTCCTGGACTTCCCCAACATCGGGAACAATCTTCCTGCATCTAGCCTGTCCAACCCCTTAAGAATTTTGTAAGTTTCTATAAGATCCCCTCTCAATCTTCTAAATTCTAGAGAGTATAAACCAAGTCTATCCAGTCTTTCTTCATAAGACAGTCCTGACATCCCAGGAATCAGTCTGGTGAACCTTCTCTGCACTCCCTCTATGGCAATAATGTCCTTCCTCAGATTTGGAGACCAAAACTGTACGCAATACTCCAGGTGTGGTCTCACCAAGACCCTGTACAACTGCAGTAGAACCTCTCTGCTCCTATACTCAAATCCTTTTGCAATGAAAGCTAACATACCATTCGCTTTCTTTACTGCCTGTTGCACCTGCATGCCTACTTTCAATGACTGGTGTACCATGACTGGTGTACATGTGCTTCTACAAGGCACTGCTTACATATTTCATTCTGGAGGTCCCCCCCCCCCCCCCCCCCACGCCCCCGTTTAATGTAGCTATTCATGTTCACAGTTCAGTTTTGGACTATGTTTACATCAGTTTTCTTTTGAGGCTTAACATCAAATTCAACACTGCTACAATCCCAGTAATTTGTATTGTGTTTTGTATTTTGGCTTGTTCTTTGTTAGGGGATGTTGCTACTCTTATTGGCCTTGATGTCACTAGCATCCTGGCATGACCTTGTTCTGCACAGCTGGAATTAATGACAGGGGAAGCTGTTTCAAAAAAAGAACAGTTTGAAGTCGATGGAAAGCTTCAAAGCTAGTAGGAAAATAATTACAGACTCTAACACATTGCAGACATAATCATCATGAAACCAATTTTCTGGGCAAAATGGTTTAAAAGCAGATTATCCATCTGTCATTTTAAAGACATTTTTAAGTTATGAGGCATATTTACAAAACGATAGAAGTTGCATTAAAACATGCATTTTTAAAACACAATTATACCTGTTATTATATTGCAAAATTGAAAGAATGTGGTTCACATGTTTATTCCACAATTTAATTCTGAAATTATTACCCGCTGCTGTCTTGTTTCAACTTTTGTTTGCAAACAAAGGAGAAAAATAATTCTTATGGTTTTGGATGAAAGTCAACTACGGAGATTGCTGTGACTATAATTTCAAAGGAACGCGATCTTCACAGCAGTTGGAAAACCTCTTCACTGATGGGTGAAAAATCCTTGAAGAATCCCAAATGATTCTGCTTGTACATAGCCTGTTATGATTGCATGTATGTCTTGTAAATAAATGAAAATTACGTTCAATAAAAATTATTCAACCTTAAAGCGTACTCTTGAGCAAGATCATGGGGGATACTGTACGTTTAAGACTGTCTGGTCAAGAACAGTTCCTCCAAGGACCACTTTGTTCAGAAGTTAGAAGGTGTTTGATGAGGCTGTTCAGGTATTTGATGCAACAGTAGCACATATTTCTGAGTGGGATGTATCGGTCATGTTATTGCTTGGGTCTGTGGCATACTGTTACGGCCATGTTCGATCTTCACATTCTGCTGCATGGTTTTGAAGCAGAAATCCCGCAGCAATACTCTTGGTCCATCAAGGCAGTCGTGGATAATAGTCTTACTTATGTTGTCGTCCATTCGAAATGTCTCGTAAAAAAGTAAGTTCACACTGGCTCCAACTGCTCCTGGGACATTGCTACGAGCTGTACCAGAGTAGGACAGAGAGCAGGTACATGGTTTTCAGATGGGATTTTGGACATCTAGGTGAACAAATAAGAGAAGAGGTTCGCTACACTTAGAGCCCAATAGATCATACAGATCAATCGTGGCATGAGTGTGAAGAGATCTCTGATACTGTTTAATGAAATCTACTGTTTAGATGTATTAGAGCGGGAGAGAGGATTGACATTAGCTCGCATGTTGTTTCTTTGGATTTGTATGATTCTTCAGAGGCAATGTTGGTGGTATTTCTCTAGTACCTTTATGTACCTGCCCAAAGAGTACAACGCCTTGAAGCATTTAGGTGCAGGGATCATTGCTGCCTGGTAGACTGTGAGTATTATACCACATGTATAATCTTGATTATAAAATATAATTTACCTTTGAGAGCCAAATACCATGCTCATGCTCTGCAGGTCATTATCAATATCTACCTTCACCCCCAAGTGGCTCCCAAGATATTGGAAGTGGTCTATGCCTTCCAGGGTCCCATTTTAGAGGATTATTATTAGAGGCCAATGTGTAGCATTAACACTGCAGACTGACCATGGAGATTGGGATTACTTTGGTTCTGGTTGCTGGCAACATACATTGAATAGTTCCCAATGGTCCTCTGGATAATATCACTCCACTTATTTTGGAAAGTTTATTTTGGAGGATTGCAAGAACGTTTGAAATAAATTGTTGGGGCTATGACACAGCACTGTTTGAGATTGTAGCTGTTGTGGAACTTTGAGTTGGAATCATGACTTGGATGCCATGATGAAGCAAACATGAGATGATTTTTTTTGTGAGCAGCCATTTTCAAAGAAGGTGATCCATCAGTCCCTCCTGATTAATGGAAATTTCAGTTAATTAGTTGAAGGCCACACTGTATATAGTGTGTGTCACTGCTTCTTGCAGTTCTCTTGGTATTGTTGTATGGTGAAGGTAATGACCATTGTGCCTCAACATGAATAGTATCCACATTATCACTCAGCTCCTGGGTCATTGGGAGGAGCTCTCTAGTATTTACTATTCTTGTGGCAGAAGCAGGGAGTTCCCTTTGGATTTGTGGATAATATATGGGTGATAACTCTGCAATAACAATCTAAGTACAGAAAGTAAATCAAAGAGGCCTGGCTACTGAATTCTAAACTATGTAATGACAAAGAAATACTTGTGAATCATTGCTAAACAAATGTTTATTAGCCAATTGCAATAGTCAATATTAATTTGTATGTTGTGAAAAGTAAATGTAATTTAGGTTGCAGCTTAAACGAAGAAGAGATACATTTTAATCAATTAATTAAATGATGCAATCTGGAAATTACTGATGTTGATATGATCATGTTAATTGATTAAAAACCTCAAGAAAGCGCTGAGGGGTTATTTTCCTTGGCACACCTGCTTGAAGGGATGGTGAATATTACAACATGGTAGCAATGGATGGCTATGGTGGGCCATAACATCAGATTGTCGAGGAACTATTTCTCCTTTGGTGATTGCTCTATCTAATGCAGTTGCTTGATCTGTTTGTAGGATTGCTGCCCCCCTCCCCAACCCCCCCACCCCACACCTCACACCCCATAAGGGTTTCGACCCGAAACGTTGCCTATTTCCTTCGCTCCATAGATGCTGACTCGCCCGCTGAGTTTCTCCGGCTTTTTTGTCTACCTTGGATTTTCCAGCATCTGCAGTTCCTTCTTGAACAAGATCCTGTGTGGACTTTGCAGGATTGGGTGGGATGTACTGTATGTGTTTTTGTCTTTGTCAAACTTGTAACCTGGCTTTTGCTTGGAGTTCGAATTGTATTTTTAGTGTTATATTTGGTAATGTTTTGAAACAACTGAGCAGCTTGCCAGGCCACCCAGGGGAATGTTACCAGCAACGACAGATAGCACAATGGGCTAAGAGTTCGGCTGGCGACCGGAAGGTAGCCGGTTCAAATCCCGCTTGGAGTGCATACTGTCATTGTGTCCTTGGGCAAGACACTTCACCCACCTTTGCCTGTAATGGAATGTTACGGCGGCAGGCGCGGGCACACCGCGACGCCCTGTGTCTCCCTTTCAAGGGAGATGCTAAAAATGCATTTCGTTGTCTCTGTACTGTACACTGACAATGACAATAAATTGAATCATTTCATTTTTTTCTTTTTTTTTAAGTGAACACATTGTTGTGCACCTCAAAACATACAGATTAAGCAAGGATGAAATATTCCTCCCATTAAGGATATCAGTGAATGTCATGAAAGTCCAAGGTACACAAAAATGCTGGAGAAACTCAGCGGGGTGCAGGACCTGCTGAGTTTCTCCAGCGTTTTTGTGTACCTTCGATTTTCCTGCATCTGCAGTTCCTTCTTAAACAAAACATCATGAAAGTCCAGCAGTTCAATTGATACAATTGCTGAAACTTGAATATTTTTCCAAATCTACCTAATTAATTGAATTTAAATTAGTTAATTATTAACGCATGGCTATTTTTTCAGTTAATTAAATAAATCAGGACTTTTGGTGAAATTTTAATCCCTCTTCAGAAATAAAGGTTCAGTTTATGGTTATCAAATCTCCCTGATGGTATAGTGAAAAACCTGTTCGACAACTGGATTACAGTAATCTTAAATTTACGGACTGGGTCATGGGTGTGGTGAAAAATGAAGCAATTTTGTTTTTTTAATTATTTTTCGTTAACCATATAACCATATAACCATATAACAATTACAGCACGGAAACAGGCCATCTCGACCCTTCTAGTCCGTGCCGAACACATAATCTCCCCTAGTCCCATATACCTGCGTTCAGACCATAACCCTCCATTCCCTTCCCATCCATATAACTATCCAATTTATTTTTAAATGATAAAAACGAACCTGCCTCCACCACCTCACTGGAAGCTCATTCCACACCGCTACCACTCTCTGAGTAAAGAAGTTCCCCCTCATGTTACCCCTAAACTTCAGTCCCTTAATTCTCATGTCATGCCCCCTTGTTTGAATCTTCCCTACTCTCAGTGGGAAAAGCTTTTCCACGTCAACTCTGTCTATCCCTCTCATCATTTTAAAAACCTCTATCAAGTCCCCCCTTAACCTTCTGCGCTCCAAAGAATAAAGCCCTAACTTGTTCAACCTTTCTCTGTAACTTAGTTGCTGAAACCCAGGCAACATTCTAGTAAATCTCCTCTGTACTCTCTCTATTTTTTTAATTTTTTTTTTTGTCCTATTATTTTTTACTTACTCTGTGACTTCACTCATTTGGTAGTTTAGGGGTTCTATTTTTACACATTCACTCTCTCTTTCACTTTCTTTCTTTCTTGCTCTTTCTCTCTTTTTCTATTTCATCTTTGTTAAAATTAAAATGGATGCTGTACAATAAATGTATGATGTCATATTTCACGATTTATTTACGCCATTCAATATGTAATGATTGTAACAAAACCAGCTAACCAGTTCAGAAGGATTTATTTTATTGCTGGTAAATTATTCCACGAAGCACATTGCTAGGAAAGTGTAGAAATGAATTCTCGGTAGGTTTGTATATGATACTAGACTAAGTGCAGACCCGTTGGGTCTGCTCCCCCAATGGTGTGATCCCCCAACCCAATATTCCACCATGCACCCGTCTCCTCAAATGGAACTGAAGCCGTTCCCAAATGTAAGATTCCAGCACTCCCCTGCCTCCCTCAGCAGTGGATTTAAAAAAAAATCCAATTGCACCTCCCCTGCCTGCTGCAGCAGTGAAAAGTTCAGAGTGTTCCTGTCTTGCAACTTTGTTTCGAAGTGTGTTGGACGCTGATAGGAAGGAGCAGCCATCAACGAATCAAAAGGCAGAAAGGCAGCCGGACGGCAGCCGGTCGGATGGCACGAGAGTTTTATATATTAATAGATAGATAGATAGACAGACAGACAGACAGACAGACAGACAGACAGACAAAGGAGGTTTCTGACAATTCCCCTAAACAGTCTAACCCTACTTTTATGTTTGTCTTCCTTGAGGAAATAGTTGATTATTTTGAATTGAATTGAATTGAATAACCTTTAATAATCCTTTACAGGAAATTACAGTGCCACAACAGCTTCAAGACAGACATAACACCACACATTTCCTCAGATAGCTTCCATACTTAATAAGTTAAAATACAATGAATGAATACTAAAAAAATCCAAAATTATTTTTGTGCATTATAAAACCTTATAGCAGCTGGTATACAAGACTTCCTATATCTCTCCGTTTTGCACTTTGGTGCAATCAGTCTCTGACTGAAGATGCTGCTCTTGATCACCTTCAGGGCGTGGAGTGGGTGAGTGGGGTTGATCAGTATTGAACCCAGTTTGTTCAGAATTCTGGCCTCTGCCACCTGCTGGACCGTTAGTTGCTCAGCCCCGACCACGGAGCTGGCCTTCCTGATCAGCTTGTCCAGTTTCAAAACATTTATCATCATTTTTACTTCAGTTAGATAGAAACATAGATAATAGGTGCAGGAGGAGGCCTTTTGGCCCTTCGAGCCAGCATCGCCATTCAATATGATCATGGCAGATCACACATAATTTTTATATACTCATTGAAATACAACCATAATCAGTGAAACCTGTTCTCATAATTTAACTGTTTTAACACTGCATTTGAAATTGCATTTGATCCAAGACTAGTACCATATGAATTTTCTGAAATGCAGTCCCCGAGATGGACTACAATACTCTAATAGAGGTAACCAGAGTTTTATATAACTTTAAAATAGGTCGCCACTTTGTACATGTCCATCTTCCTGCATTGAAGGTGTACATATTGTTAGATTTATTGGTGTTCTTGTTTTCCAGTGATCAATATTTCTATATATATTTGTCTGTTCCCCAAAACCTATAGTCATACAAGTATACAGCACGGAACCAAGTCCTTCAGCCCAATTTGTCCACGCTGACTAAACTGCTTAATCAAGCTAATCCCATTAGCCCACACCTGACCCATATCTCTCCAAACCTTACCTATTCATGTACCTAAATGTTGTAATTGTATCCACCTCTCCCATTTCATCTGGTAGCTTGTTGCATGTGTGCACCATCCTCTGTGTGAAAACGTTGCTCCTCGGGTTCCTATTAAATCTTATCCCTCTCACCTTAAAACGATGTCCTCTGGTTCTTGAATCCACTACGACCTGTGCATCTACCCTATCTATTCCATCATGCCTTATACACATTTACACTTTGCATCCTTCTGTAACTCCCTGGTCAATTCTTCCCTTCCCTCCCGCACCAACCCCTCCCCGGGCACTTTCCCTTGCAACCGCAAGAGATGCCACACTTGTCACTTTACCTCCCCCCTCGACTCCATTCAAGGACCCAAGCAGTCGTTCCTGGTGTGACAGAGGTTCACCTGCATCTCCTCCAACCTCATCTATTGCAGCCGCTGCTCTAGATGTCAGCTGATCTACATCGGTGAGACCAAGCGTAGGCTTGGCGATCGTTTCGCCGAACACCTTCGCCCAGTCCGCATTAACCAACCTGATCTCCCGGTGGCTCAGCACTTCAACTCCCCCTCCCATTCTGAATCCGACCTTTCTGTCCTGGGCCTCCTCCATGGTCAGAGTGAACACCAGTGGAAATTGAAGGAGCAGCACCTCATATTCCGCTTGGGCAGTCTGCACCCTAGCGGCATAAACATTGACTTCTTCAATTTCCGGTAGCCCTTGCTGTCTCCTCCCCTTCTCAGCTCTCCCTCAGCTCTCGGGCTCCTCCTCTTCATTTCTCCTTTCTTCTCCCCACACCCCCCCCCTACCCCCCTACATCAGTCTGAAGAAGGGTTTCGGCCAAAACGTCGCCTATTTCCTTCGCTCCATAGATGCTGCTACACCCGCTGAGTTTCTCCAGCACTTTTGTCTACCTTCAATTGGAACAAGTATAGAGTTCCTCTGGTCCTTATCTTTCACCCGCATCCAACACATAATTCTTGAACATTTTAGCCACCTTCAAAGTGATCCCACCACTAGTCACATCTTCCTGCCCCAGCCCTTTCTGCTTTCCACAGAGACTGCAATTCCTTGGTTCATTTTGCCCTTTCCACACAAACCACTTACTCCCCAGGTACGTTCCACTGTCACTGCAGGGGATCTATACCTTCTCTTTCCCGTTCAATTAGATTCCACAATAGCCCTTCCAGGTGAGACAGAGGTTCACCTCCTTTAACCTCATTACTGCATTTGGTGCTCCCGATGTGGTCTCGTTTACATCAACAAGACCAATCCTAGACCAGGCGACTGTTCAGCTGAATCATGGATCTCCCAGTTACTAACATTTTAATTCCCCTTCCCATGCCCATACTGACCTCTCTGTCCTGGGCCTTCTCCATTCTCAAGTGAGGCCACACGCAACTGGAGGAACAGCACCTCATATTCCGCTTTGGTAGATTACAGCCCAGCGGTATGAACTTTGAATTCTCTAATTTTCACCAATTCCCACCTGTTCCCCACCTCTCTTGCGTGTGTCCCACCTGGATGTTCACCAATTCTCCCTTTCCCCTTTCCTCATCCTCTACCTGTTTCACCTATATTCCTTCCTCTGGTTTCAAATTTCATGCTCTTCTCTCAATATCTCACCACCCCTTATCTCACCACCTTGATCTTTTCATCTTTGGCCGTTGTTCAATCATCCACCCATCAAAGACACCTTTCATTTTCCAGTTTTTGTCCTGTCCCCACTTCTCTTCCATCTTCCCCCACCCCCTCCACAATCAGTCTAAAGAAGGGTCTCGATCCAAGACGTCACCTATCCATGTTCTCCAGAGATGCTGCCTGACCCGTTGAGTTACTGCAGCACTTGTGGAGCGAGGTTTTGTAAGCAAAAAAAATCTTTTATACACAAATTCAAAAGGAAAAGTGATTCATCTGTGGCTGACAAAAGAAATTAAGTAACATATTACGTCAAAGGCAGATGCTTAGAAAGTTGCCAGAAATAGTATTAGAAGCATTTTAGAACTCATCAAAAGAGAAAATAAACAAGATAGATATGTTTAAACTGAAAAGAAACATAAAAACAGACTGCACGAATGTCTATTGAAATGTGCAATGGTAAAGACTAGAGCAAAGGTGGGTCACTTATAGACAGGGACTGAAACATTTATAATGGGAAACATGGAAATGGCTGGGCAGGCATGTCAGAGGAACTGGTGCATGAGTCCCAGTTATTCAGTCTGTTAAGGGCCTGTCCCATGAGCATGCGACCTACATGCGGCAAGCACG
>NC_073380.1:108236783-108474283 GCF_028641065.1 Leucoraja erinaceus
TCAATTATTTGATTATATTTTGGGTGGATGTTTCTAGATTAATTTATGGGAATTAAACATTAAATTCCTTCCATCTGGGATATAATCTGAGTGGTGAATCTGTGGAATTCTCCGCCACAGAAGGTAGTTGAGGCCAGTTCATTGGCTATATTTAAGAGGGAGTTCGATGTGGCCCTTGTGGCTAAAGGGATCAGGGGGTATGGAGAGAAGGCAGGGATGGGATACTGAGTTGGATGATCAGCCGTGATCATATCGAATGGTGGTGCAGGCTCGAAGGGCCGAATGGCCTACTCCTGCAAATATTTTCTATGTTTCTATCTATGTTTCTATAAATTCATGACAATGAGATTTAAAAATCATGTTATATTGTGAATTCTTGTGTGAATGGGATTAGTTTGTTATTTAGATACTTAGGCTATTAAAAACAATTATCCTTTTCTTAAGACATTGAATCTACAGGACATTGTTAATGGGAAAGTAGTGGGCAGAAAGACATGTTATGTGTGGTTTGAAGAGCAAAAACTTGTAGTTTACAATGCCAAAATTAAAAAGTTGAGGAAAAACACGGTGTACAGAGTTGCTTAGTGGTTACAATCTGAGGAGTATGATGATGCTACTGATTATGAGATGCCAATGTACCAGCTAGTAACTGGCCTTCTCCATAAAGACTTGGTCAATTGCTAGAAATTGTAATTTATTTACCTATCTGTTACGGATTTACAGCATATTATACAATAATATTAAAGTTCTGATCTTGAGAATTTCACATTTTTGAATTTTCAAGGCAGTCTGGGTGTTTATTGCTATTTCCGTCACAACGGTCAATTTTGTAATTAGCTACAATTAGGTAACTAACTAATTATATGCTTTAATTTCAGGTCATCCAAGTAAGATTGTTTCATATTTGTTTCAGAATGCTTCAATCTATAATAACTGAAAAGTTCATTCAGTTCTCTTAATTTTGAAGAAAGTTATGGACTTTTGACTGACCTCGATCACAAACTTTTTTAATACTGAATATATAAAAGTGAATTAGGTGTCAAATTAAACTTCTTTTTATGCTTTATCTGATGAGCTAAATTGCAGACTTGGTTTTTAAAATCTCAAAATATTGTAACATTGCTACATGTTATGATGCTATTAATAAAGCTTACTTTAAGTGTTGATTTTTTAAATGTTATTTTACTTGCAGAAGTGAAAATTTTACATTTATTTTGGAGTTTTAGGGGTTTTTGCATTTGTGATGTTTTTCCATACTTTGGCTTTAGCAGGTTTTTACCTGCGTGGCTTTCACTCTACAGATTACGGGAACATTTTCCCAGAGCTTCTGCTTTCACTAAATGGCTTTGGCTGGAATCCTGCTTGAGAGCATAGATGTGCTTTCTGTAGAAGTTATAGCCATGCAGTCATTCATCATTTCCTGCAGTTACACAAGTCTGGTCACAGAGGTGGCAGAAACAATTCAGCAAGAAACCACCTCTACATTACCAGGGAATGCCCATCACTACATTGGACAAATTCATTCACCATTTGATTGTAGTAATTAAATAGGCAAAAAATTCACCTCTATTTTATGAAGAGAATTTTGTTTGGATCAGCTTTCATCTAGACAGAGGCCATAATGTCGTTGGGAAGGTGAGTGGGTGTGGATATGACTGATTATAGCCGAAGAGCTTGGTCTAGTCAAGACCTGGTGAACATAGTCATAGTGGGTAGACATAAATGCTGGAGAAACTCAGCGTGTGAGGCAGCATGCTCATATTTGGGAAAAGGAAACTACAGGGTACTAGGTAGGTGGTATGATGATTTTACGGAACTGTGCAAAAGTTTTCGGATAATTTGCACCTCAATTTTCAACTGTTTCCCAACCATTTTCAATCAAATCTCCCATCTCCTGCGGAGAGGAGTGGATCGTAATACCAAGACCCAGAGAATCTGACATATTAGTACTCGGATGTGAAATGATGTAGGATGTTCATGATTTTGTGTTGATTTTCATGAGTGGATAATATTGATTGCATTCCTGAGATTATCATAAGCATGATTTGTAGAAAAAATAATAATTTCAACGTATTTATTTTACTTTTTATCAATTTGAATCAGGATTGGAAAACAATGAGAGGTGGAACGACAGATAAGATTTACCTGATCTGCACTGCTTGCAGAAATACCCACTCAGTGACTGCACTGCTCTCTGCTGACGGAACATTTTGTTACAGTTATTGGGAGTGTATGGATGGAAAGGTTATTTCCTGAGATTTGGGAGGGTTATTTTGTTTAAAGTGTTAACGTCTGGTACAGCAGCACTCCATCTCACCCACGTACTTAGTACTAACCCCACCTACTCACACACTCACAGCGCCCCCCCCCCCCCCCCCCCCCTCCCTCAGAGGTCGCTCTGATCCCCATCACTGGCTGACTGATGCTTGACTAATCTTCTGGAATTATTTGAGGATGTAAATGGGAAAATGGACAAGGGTGTGCCAGTGGATGTAGTGTACCTGGACTTTCAGAAAGCATCTGATAATGTCCCACATAGGAGATTGGTGGGCAAAATTAATGCACAAGATTTTGGGGGTAGAGTGCTGATATGGTTAGAAAATTGATTGGCAGACAGTAATAAAGAGTAGGGATTAACGGATCCTTTCAGAAAGGCAGGCAGCAATTAGTGGGGTACTGCAAGGCTCGGTGCTGGGACCGCAGCTATTTACAATATACATCAATGATTTAGATGAAGGGATTCAAAGTAACATTAGCAAATTTGCAGATGACACAATGCTGGGTGGCAGTGTGATCGGTGAGGAGGATGCTATGACAATGCAAGGTGATTTGGACAGGTTGGGTGAGTGGGCAGATGCATGGCAGATGCAGTTTAATGTGGATAAATATGAGGTTATCCACTTTGGTAGCAAAAACAGGAAGGCAGATTATTATCTAAATGGCGTCAAGTTGGGAAAAGGAGAAGTACAACGGGATCTGGGGGTCCTTGTTCATCAGTCAATGAAAGTAAACATGCAGGTACAGCAGGCAGTGAAGAAAGCAAATGGCATGTTGGCCTTCATAACAAAAGGCTTTGAGTATAGGAGTAAAGAGGTCCTTTTGCAGTTGTACAGGGCCCTAGTGAGAAGAAAAATGTCAGTAACTGCAGCTTCGGTATTAAGCTCATTCACAAATGAATTAAACATGAAAGATGATTTTTCTTTACAAGTGGGTCTTGATCTGGAATTGATGACTTGGCATGTTTAAGAGAGCATATTCTTTAGCTATGCTCAAAAGTGAATTGGATAGATATTAGAAAGGAACAGAGATTAGGAAGAGCTTCACGTAAAAGGATTACAAGAGAAAAAAACATATAAACAATGAAGATCAGATTTTGTAAATGAAGCAGTAACTTCGTCAGATAGAATGGTTTGTGTGACTACAATTCAAACCATGTTCTTCTTGCCAATTTATGAGGTGAGCATAAATGAGGTGCAGGATAAATCAAACCAAGTCATGGAAGGTCCCATTCTGCAATTCATTACTCTATGAATGCATTAAAACCAAACTGTGTAATTACTATGATTTAACGCTGCAAAAGAAACAAGATCCCATTACTTACTAATTCTCTGAGCATGGTTTTTGCAAAGTATAATTTTGGCAGTATATCAGGAAAGCCTTCTTAGACACACACCAAACACCTGCATGTAATGCATTTAGACACACATGTAATAAAGTTAGGTCACAGCCAAGAACTAAGATAAGCACAAAGATACCACTACATGGAAGTGATCTCATCAACTGTACAAAGTTGAATTTAACAGTACTCATTGAGATAAAGGAGGTAAATGGAAAGCTGAATATAGCAGCTGTTTTTTTAAAACATGGTGGGCTGCTGATTTCCTGGCCAGCTGCAACCCAACGATAAGTCCTCTGTTAGTCCAGAAGAGTCATTGCCAATAATGTCACACCAGCACACAATTAAACAGTTACTTTCCTTATTTTTGTGAAGACCTATTATGCCTTATTTACTTTATAAATATTAACATTTACATGTTAGTATAAATATCTCTGTGATGTACAATCTACTTATTTTAAAAGGCATTTATTCAATTTCTGTAACATTTTTGGACTATTCTGCTATGACATGGACTATGATTTAAGCTGAAAAAGACAAAATGTTTTTATTGTTACACTATATATATAGTATTAAAATGCTCAATTTAGAATAAAAAGGAACTGTGATTTGTAGTTATTTTTCATACCACTTAATCATAAACAGTTTAATTTTCATTGAACATACATTGTGGCCACTTCATAGAAACATAGAAACATAGAAATTAGGTGCAGGAGTAGGCCATTCGGTCCTTCGAGCCTGCACCGCCATTCAATATGATCATGGCTGATCATCCAACTCAGTATCCCATACCTGCCTTCTCTCCATACCCCCTGATCCCCTTAGCCACAAGGGCCACATCTAACTCCCTCTTAAATATAGCCAATGAAGTGGCCTCAACTACCCTCTGTGGCAGAGAGTTCCAGAGATTCACCACTCTCTGCGTGAAAAAAGTTCTTCTCATCTCGGTTTTAAAGGATTTCCCCTTTATCCTTAAGCTGTGACCCCTTGTCCTGGACTTCCCTAACATCGGGAACAATCTTCCTGCATCTAGCCTGTCCAACCCCTTAAGAATTTTGTAAGTTTCTATAAGATCCCCTCTCAATCTTCTAAATTTCTAGAGAGTATAAACCAAGTCTATCCAGTCTTTCTTCATAAGACAGTCCTGACATCCCAGGAATCAGTCTGGTGAACCGTCTCTGCACTCCCTCTATGGCAATAATGTCCTTCCTCAGATTTGGAGACCAAAACTGTACGCAATACTCCAGGTGTGGTCTCACCAAGACCCTGTACAACTGCAGTAGAACCTCTCTGCTCCTATACTCAAATCCTTTTGAAATGAAAGCTAACATACCATTCGCTTTCTTTACTGCCTGCTGCACCTGCATGCCTACCTTCAATGACTGGTGTACCATGACACCCAGGTCTCGCTGCATCTCCCCCTTTCCCAATCGGCCACCATTTAGATAATAGTCTGCTTTCCTGTTTTTGCCACCAAAATGGATAACCTCACATTTATCCACATTATACTGCATCTGCCAAACATTTGCCCACTCACCCAGCCTATCCAAGTCACCCTGCAATCTCCTAGCATCCTCCTCACAGCTAACACTGCCCCCCAGCTTAGTGTCATCCGCAAACTTGGAGATATTGCCTTCAATTCCCTCATCCAGATCATTAATATATATTGTAAATAGCTGGGGTCCCAGTACTGAGCCTTGGGGTCCCCACTAGTCACTGCCTGCCATTGTGAAAAGGACCCGTTTACTCCTACTCTTTGCTTCCTGTTTGCCAGCCAGTTCTCTATCCACATCAATACTGAACCCCCAATGCCTTGTGCTTTAAGTTTGTATACTAATTTCTTATGTGGGACCTTGTCGAAAGCCTTCTGGAAGTCCAGATACACCACATCCACTGGTTCTCCCCTATCCACGCTACTAGTTACATCCTCGAAAAATTCTATAAGATTCGTCAGACATGATTTACCTTTCGTAAATCCATGCTGACTTTGTCCAATGATTTCACCACTTTCCAAATGTGCTGCTATCCCATCTTTAATAACTGACTCTAGCAGTTTCCCCACTACCGATGTTAGACTAACTGGTCTGTAATTCCCCATTTTCTCTCTCCCTCCCTTCTTAAAAAGTGGGGTTACGTTTGCTACCCGCCAATCTTCAGGAACTACTCCAGAATCTAAAGAGTTTTGAAAGATTATTACTAATGCATCCACTATTTCTGGAGCTACTTCCTTAAGTACTCTGGGATGCAGCCTATCTGGCCCTGGGGATTTATCGGCCTTTAATCCATTCAATTTACCCAACACCACTTCCCGGCTAACCTGGATTTCACTCAATTCCTCCAACTCCTTTGACCCGCGGTCCCCTGCTATTTCCGACAAATTATTTATGTCTTCCTTAGTGAGGACGGAACCAAAGTAGTTATTCAATTGGTCCGCCATATCCTTGTTCCCCATGATCAACTCCCCTGTTTCTGACTGCAAGGGACCTACATTTGTTTTAACTAATCTCTTTCTTTTCACATATCTATAAAAACTTTTGCAGTCAGTTTTTATGTTCCCTGCCAGTTTTCTTTCATAATCTATTTTTCCTTTCCTAATTAAGCCCTTTGTCCTCCTCTGCTGGTCTTTGAATTTCTCCCAGTCCTCCGGTATGCTGCTTTTTCTGGCTAATTTGTACGCATCATCCTTCGCTTTGATACTATCCCTGATTTCCCTTGTTATCCATGGATGTACTACCTTCCCTGATTTATTCTTTTCCCAAATGATTTCCTGATATACTGCCAAAATTCTCCTTTTCCGTAGTTTTTTTTTCTGCAAAGGAAGCAGTAAGTGGAGTTGTACAAGAATCAATTTCCTTTCATGGTTCTCAGGATCAGATTTAAGACTAGTTCTTTGAAAGGATTACCTAGCGGAGAAAACATCGAGGGAAGTGGGGGGGGATTCGGAATAGGCTGAGAGCCCAAGCCTTTCGTTCCCCTCTGCCCAGCATTCTTCTGGCGAATGTCCAGTCCCTGGAAAACAAGCTGGATGACCTCAGGGCGAGGATCAGATTCCAGCGGGACATAAGGAACTGCAACATCCTCTGCCTGACTGAAACATGGCTGACCTCACTGATTCCGGATCAGGTAACCTGCCCAACCGAGTCCTTCACTGTCCACCGTGCTGACAGAACAGAAGCATCTGGGAAATCCAAGGGTGGAGGAGTCTGCTTCATGACCAATAAAAACTGGTGCAACCCTGGAAATATCAAGATGCTTTCCCGTTCCTGCTCGCCGGCCCTGGAGCACCTGACGATCTCATGCCGCCCATTCTACCTTCCCCGGGAGTTCGGCTCAGTGATCGTCACAGCCGTCTACATTCCACCGCATGCGGACACCGACGTGGCACTATCAGCCCTACACGATGTGCTATGTCGACATCAAAACAAGTACCCAGATGCGGCTATGGTGGTGGCTGGAGATTTTAATAAATCAAATCTCAAGAAGGTCATGCCGAACTTCTACCAACACATCACGTGTGCCACCAGGGGGGAGAACTTTGGACCACTGCTACACACCGTTCAGGAAAGGCTACAAGGCCGTTTCACTCCCTCCCCTAGGAAAATCTGATCATGCTGCCATTTTCCTGCTGCCGGAGTATAAACAGAGGATAGTTCGGGAAGCGGTAGAGACGAGGGACGTAAAGCGGTGGTCCGACCAGTCAGAGGCCATGCTACAAGATGCACTGAGTGATGTCGACTGGAATATGTTCCAAGCAAGTTCCAGTGACGTCAGTGAGTTCGCGGAAGCAGTCACGGACTTCGTCGCAACTGTAAGCGACAACGTCGTTCCCACGGTAAGGGTAAGCACCTTCCCGAACCAAAAACCCTGGGTAGACAGGTCTGTTCGTGTGGCCCTGAATGCTCGCACCGCTGCCTACAACTCGGGCTTGGCATCAGGAAACATGGACGTCTACAAGGCAGAGTCCTTCCGACTGCGAAGGGCGGTGAAGGACGCAAAGAGAAGGTACAGGGACAAGATGGAGTTACAGATGGAGCAGCAGGACACCAGAAGCCTGTGGCAGGGGCTACGGATTGTAACCAACTACCGAAGCACCCCTCCCTCATCCGCAAATGCCGGCACCTCCCTAGCTGACGACCTGAACTCCTTCTACGCTCGTTTCGAGAGGGGCAACACCACCCCAGGTCTGCCGACTATCGACAATACTGCCAGCGGGCTGGCTACCGAAGCTGAAGGGAGGAATATGCACACATTCTCGCTGTCCGAGCACGACGTGAGGAGGGCACTGACACGGGTGAACACGAGAAAAGCTGCAGGCCCCGATGGCATATCGGGGCGAGTACTCAAGTCCTGTGCTACGCAGCTAGCTCCAGTGCTCACTACATTATTCAACCTCTCCCTGGACAAGTCCGTGGTCCCTGCCTGCTTCAAAAAATCCATCATTGTACCGGTACCAAAAAATGCCTCCCCAGCATGTCTGAATGACTACCGTCCGGTGGCCCTTTCCTCGGTAGTCATGAAATGCTTTGAGAGGCTGGTGAAGAATCACATCTGCGCCTTCCTCCCTCGGAACATGGACCCGTTGCAGTTCGCATACCGTCCGAACAGGTCCACGGACGATGCGGTCTCCCAGGTCTTGCACACCGCTCTCTCCCATCTGGACAGCCAGAAGGGGGGCTACGTGAGGATGCTGTTCATAGACTACAGTTCAGCCTTCAACACGATAGTCCCCACCAGACTGGCCGGGAAGCTGCTGGAATTGGGGCTCAACACCTTCCTGTGTACCTGGATCCTGGACTTTCTCACCGCCAGGCCCCAGGTAGTGAAGATGGGAGGGAATACATCGAAGTCCCTCATCCTGAGCACAGGATCGCCCCAGGGTTGCGTCCTCAGCCCCCTATTGTACTCCCTGTACACACATGACTGTGTGGCTAGGTTCAGCTCCAATTCAATAATTAAGTTTGCTGATGACACTGTGGTGGTGGGCCTGATCTCAGACAACGATGAGAAGGCCTACCGGGAGGAGGTGGCTGATCTAGCACTCTGGTGCCAGGATAACAGCCTCCTCTTGAACATCAAAAAAACGAAGGAGCTGATCATGGACTTTAGGAGGGCACATCATCCGAGGACGTACACTCCATTGAGTATAAATGGGGATCCTGTGGATAGGGTGAACTGTTTTAAATATCTGGGAGTCCACATCTCTGAGGATAAGACATGGGCATCACACGCCTCAGCACTCGTGAGTAAGGCAAGGCAGCGCCTTTACCACCTCAAGCAATTGAGGAAATTCAGTGTCTCCGAGGAACCTCCAGTGCTTCTACGCAGCGGCGGTGGAAAGCATCTTGTCCGGTAACATTACCATCTGGTTTGGGAATTGCTCTGCCAAGGACAAGAAGGCTCTGCAGAGAGTAGTGTGCGTTCGGCCGAACGCACTATGGGAACTTCACTCACCCCCCTGCAGGAACTATACAACAGGATGTGCAACTCCAGAGCAAACAAAATCATGAGAGACCCCTTCCACCCCTGCAACGGACTGTTCCAGCTGCTACGGTCAGGCAAACGCCTCCGTTGCCATGCGGTGAGAACGGAGAGGTTGAGAAGGAGTTTCTTCCCAGAGGCAACTCGGACTGTAAACGCCTATCTCACCAGGGACTAACTCTACAGAACGTTTTTCCTTCTATTATTTATTATGTAAAAGAATATGTGTGTTATGATTGTGTTTATAATTTGTTTGGTTGTTTTGTTGTTTGTCTTTTGCACAAAAATCCGCGAGCATTGCCACTTTCATTTCACTGCACATCTCGTATGTGTATGTGACAAATAAACTTGACTTGACTTGACTTGACTAATTACCTTACGTCAGAAAATAGTCCTGGATGAGGAGAAAATAAGGAGACCAAATGTTCATGTCTGGTCTTTGTCCAATCATCTTCCTATCAACAAGCCCCACTCACTCACTTGTACCCACCTATCAGTCACGAGGTTTTGTCCTGCCCTTCCTCTCTTCCAGCTTTCTTCCCCCCACCACAATCAGTGTGAAGAAATGCCGCGACTTGAATCGTCACCTATCCATGTTCTCCAGAGAAGCTGTCTGAGACATATGAGTTACTTTAGTACTTTATGCCATTTTTGTAAACCAGCATCTGCAGATCCTTTTGTGCTATTGATCAGTGATGTTATTTTAAGCAACATCAAATTAGGTCACCAGTTCAGTTTGGGAGGGCACAGTGACGTAGTGGTAACGCTCCAGCATTACAACACCAGATACCCAGGTTCAATCCTGACTATGGGTGCTTGTCTGTTCGGAGTTTGTAGATTCTCTCGATGACCTGCTTGGGTTTTTCCTGAGATCTTCAGTTTCCTTCCACATTCTTGGTTCTTGGTTTCTTGGTCCTCCAAAATATTCCAAAT
Source organism: Leucoraja erinaceus (assembly GCF_028641065.1). Classification (NCBI taxonomy): domain Eukaryota; kingdom Metazoa; phylum Chordata; class Chondrichthyes; order Rajiformes; family Rajidae; genus Leucoraja; species Leucoraja erinaceus. Next base: position 108,246,811 of record NC_073380.1, read on the forward strand.
GGAATTTAAATTGGAGGTGGTGAAGGGAGGACTTAAGCCAGAAAGGGTTATTGGGAAGAAAGAGCTACTTTAAATTTAGTTGCATCTGGTTGGGTAACTATAGTTTGGTGGAGATTATTCCATGCTTTAATTGTGCGTGGGAAGAACGAATTGCTGTATACATCTGTCTTTGTAGCTGGAATCACAAATTGGATCGAATGCCCTCGTCTGCTCCTAATTGGTTTGGGTTTGGTGTAGGTCTTGTAGCCTATGACGAGCTGACCATTTAACATTTTGTAAAAACAGGTCAAACGGGGAGCTTCACGTCTGTCTTGGAGAGGGTTCCATCCCAGAGAATTCAGAAGTTTGGTGACACTCGCTTCTCTCTCATAGGTGTTAGTAACAAATCGAGCTGCCTGTCTTTGGACACGTTCGATGGAAGAAATGTTTTTATTTGTGTATGGGTCCCATGCTGCAACTGCGAAGTCCAACTGAGGTCTAATGAGGGTGAAGTATACCTTCTCCTTGACAGAAGTTGAACAATGATGAAAGTTGCGCCTCAGAAAGTTTAGGACACCTGTTGCTTTCACCGTTGCACGATGAGTCTGACCATTCCAACGCAGATCATTCTGCAATTTGATGCCAAGATACTTGGGTTGTTTGGATTCTTCAAGGGTGGCACCAAGTATATTGTAAGATGTTTCGCTTGGATTCCTCTTTCAGGTGACACGCATAGTTTCACATTTGGAAGGGTTGAACTGCATGCCCCATTGTTGTGACCACTCAACCATAGTATCGAGATCCTTTGGGAGAGCGTCTTCATCATCAGCTGACTTAATTGGACGGTACAGCAAACAATCATCAGCGAATAGTCTGGTCATACTTGTGACTTTTTCATGGATGTCATTTATGTAAAGCAAAAATAGATGTGGGCCAAGTACTGGCCCTGAGGTGTACCACTCAACACTGGATGCCAATTGGAGCTCTTTCCGTTCACACACACACGCTGAAGACGTTTTGTCAGGAAACTGGAAATCCATCGTTTCGTGTTGGAACGAATACCATAGAAGTCAAGCTTCCGAAGCAGCCTCTGGTGTGGGATGACTTCAAATGCTTTAGAAAAGTCCAGCACAACTAAATCCGTGATGTTACTGTCAAGGTGCTTGGCCAGGTCATTTGTCATCAGGATAAGCTGAGACTCGCATGATCTATGCTTCCTAAATGCATGTTGGTTGTCAGCAAGAATGTTATGTTTGCTCACGTGTCGCATCAGATTACTATCAATTAAATGCTCCAGCAGTTTGCAGCAAGTACTTGTTAATGAAACAGGACGATAATTCGCTGGGTTGGTGGTTGAACCCTTCTTAAAGAGAGGAGTGATGTTAGCCTTCCTCCAATCCAGCGGAACATCACCCGAGTCAAGCAATTGTTGGAAAACGAACTCCAAAACTGGAGCCAGTTCTTCGGCTGCGATCTTGAGGGTTTGATTCTGTATCTGATCTGGTCCAATTGCTTTTGTGGTATTAATGTTGAGCAATAACTTCTTGACACCTTCAACCTCAATTTTAATAGCAGGCATATCAGCATACGGGCTGTGCGGTAGGACTGGAAATGATGAAGGCTCCACATCTTCCCGGGTGAAAACGTGTTCCAAAAAGACGTGCAGGTTTGTAGGTTAATTGGCTTGGTGTAAATATTAAAAAACTGTCTCTAGTGTGTAGGCTAGTGTTAATGTGCGGGGAACACTGGTCGGTGCGGACTCGGTGGGCCAAAGGGCCTGTTTCCGCGTTGTATCTTTAAACTAATCTAAACTCCTCCGACAGATAAGTGGCTATCTTCTTCAGTGCTGTTTTAATTGATCTCAGCTGGAGCGAGATTAGAAGATGCTTTGCCCTGAATTAAACAAAGGGCAAGAATCCGGTCGAGGTTCAACCTTCTTAATTTTATTCACAGTCTTAATATTGGCCACATTAGAGGTATTACAAAATGGAGGATCTTTGCATTTGCAAGGCCTGCTTGGCCTCTTTCTGTGAAAAGTTGCAAGCTGTGAGCAAGCGACTGTAAGTCTGGACCCTAGATTGGACCCTAGATGGATATGCAAGATGAGGTGAGGTCCAGATGTCTCTTCCTTTGTTAAAATGTATAAGTAGTTTTGCAGAGGAGCTCAGAGGTGGTGCAAATGCATGGTCAGGATTGGTCAGATAAGGGGGAGTTGAAAATACTGTTAATTATGATGCAGTATGTTTGGGACTGTTATCATGTGATTGGTTAAAGTGTAAAGCCTTGTTCCGACTTTACAATTACCTGGGAAAATGTTAACTGAGTTGCTGCTAGTACTTTTTGCAGAAACAATGTAATGGGGTACTTTGTGATTGGGTTAGGGAACTGTCAATAACTGTATAATCTATATTTGTGATTGGTTTGTAGGGGCTGCCACCCCCATAAAAGAGTGGACCCCACGAGGATCGGAGTCGATCTTCTGGAGGGGGGCTTCGACTGCGTGACCTTTTGGAGGTGTCAGCTTGCACGAGGCTGAAGGGCTTGAATCGGACCGGCGGTGGTTAGTTATTGTACAGGGAGTTTGTTATTGTCGGAAAGAATAAAGAATAGTTGATCCAGTGCTTGACTCAGTGTTTTACTGAACTAGACAAAGGGGGGTAAACTGTAGGAGCATAATTACAACAGCATCTGGGAACTTCAGATAATATAAGTCCTCATGATGCACCATATTCCTCAAAAGAAACCTAGGAAGAACATTGAGAACACCTGCAATTCTAATCATTTAGTCAAATTAGAGAAATCAGGTGAACCATCAGTGAAATTCTACCCCGATGTTTAGCTCACAAATGGTGAATGATCAAGCAAGTCCAGAACTCTAAAAGAGCATGGTAGGCTATTTATAGAATCTCTCAATAGACAGGAGTCGGCCGTTTGGCCATTCGAGCCAGCACCGCCATTCAATGTGATCATGGCTGATCATCCACAATCAGTACCCCGTTCCTGCCTTCTCCCCATATCCCCTGACTCCGCTATCTTTAAGAGTTCTATCTAACTCTCTATTGAAGGCATCCAGAGAACCTGCCTCCACCACTTTCTGAGGCAAAGAATTCCACAGGCTCACAACTCTCCGTGTGAAAAAGATTTTCCTTATCTCCGTTCTAAATGGCTTACCCCTTATCCTTAAACCATTGCCCCTGGTTCTGGATTCCCCCAACATAGGGAACATGTTTCTTGCCTCTAGCATGTCCAAACCCTTAACAATCTTATGTTTCAATAAGATCCCATCTCATCCTATATTCCAGAGTATACAAGCCCAGCCGCTCCATTCTGTCAACATATGACAGTCCTGCCATCCCGGGACCTAACCTGGTGAACCTACGCTGCACTCCCTCAATAGCAAGAATGTCCTTCCTCAAATTTGGAGACCAAAACTACACACAATACTCCAGGTGTGGTCTCACTATGGCCATGTAGAACTGCAGAAGGACCTCTTTGCTCTTATAGTCAAATCCTCTTGTTATGAAGGCCAACATGCCATTCGCTTTCTTCACTTTACCTTCTCTTTAAGAATGCCCCTGTCCCACTTAGGAAACCTGAACGGAAACCTCTGGAGACTTTGCACACCCAAGGTTTCCGTGCGGTGCCCGGAGGTTGCAGGTGGTTGCCGGAGGTTACAGGGAGTGGAAGCAGGTAGGGAGACTGACAAAAACATCCGGGAACCGCACGGAAACCTTGGGTGGGGCGCAAAGTCTCCAGAGGTTTCCGTTCAGATTTCCTAAGTGGGACACGGGCATAAAAGTGTACCTGTAATGAGGAAGTTGAGGATCCAATTGCAAAGGGATGTACAGATAAGTTCCCTGAGCTTAGTAACTGATTTAGAGGGTATGATGGTGTTGTTCATCCAGCTGTGCAGCTTGACATTTGCGTTTTTTTATTGTCCAAGTGGTCTACTTCAGAGTGCAGAGCCAGTGAGATCTCATTCTCCATTTCCTATTGATCAGCCAATTTTCTACTCATGCCAACATATAGCACGTTTTTAAATTTGCAATAGGCTTTGATGCTGCATCTTATCACATGCTTTCTGGAAATTTAAGTATAGTAATGGGCCTGCCCCACTTAGGCGATTGTTTAGGCAACTACAGGCGACTAGTTTGTCGCCACTTGGTCGCCGGGAGTAGTCTCCTCAGTCGCGCAAAAAGTCATAGCGTCTTTCTGGTCACCGCTAAATTTTCAACATGTTGAAAATTTTTCGGCGTGAGTGGGTTTGATGCCAATGAGTGTAGCTTGACTTCTCCTGACGTAGGTGCTGTTGTAGGTTGTCGCCAGGATGACGTGGGATGTCGCCGGTTAATTGCCGACCTGTTACGACTATGACAGTCGCTGGCAGTTGCCTAAAAACATCGGCAACTGGGACAGGTTCATTAGGAACATCCATCTGTTCACTTTATCCACTGCACATGTAACATCCTCAAATAATTCCAATAAACGGTTAAAATATGACTGCTGATTGCCTTGATTTTTGTTCTGTGCCCTCCTATAATGCCTTTAATAACAGGTTCACACATTTTCCCTGTGACAGATATTAAGGTAACTACCCTACGGTTTGCTGCTTTCTGCCTCTCTCCCTATTATGTTATGAATGATACATTTACTCTTTAGTGAAAACACATTATCCTCAGTCCTTAGTGACTGCCTACGATGAAGAGCGTGACATGAATATTAAATATTCTACCTACAACATCTTCTTAAGCAGAGTCCTGACAGAACACCTCTAATTCTCCCCAAATTCTTCCTTGTGCCTGACAATTGCAACTGACCCAGAGTGCAAGATTACATCAAATCCACGCAGTTGGCCTATATACTGCACACAGAATCACAGGGCGGGCATGGTGGTGCAGCGGTAGAGTTGCTGCCTTACAGCGAATGGAACGCCAGAGACCTGGGTTTGATCCCGACTACAGGGTTCTGTCTGTACGGAGTTTGTATGTTCTCCCCATGACCTGTGTGCGTTTTCTCCGAGATAGAAACATAGAAAATAGGTGTAGGAGGAGGCCATTCGGCCCTTCGAGCCAGCACCGCCATTCATTGTGATCATGGCTGATCGTCCCCTATCAATAACCCGTGTCTGCCTTCTCCCCATATCTCTTGACTAGCCCCAAGAGCTCTATCTATAGTCTTCGGTTTCCTCCCACACTCCAAAGACGTACAGGTTTGTAGGTTAATTGACTTGGTAAATGTAAAAAAAGTTGTCCCTAGTGGGTGTAGGATGGTGTTAATGTGCGGGGATCGCTGGTCAGCAAGGACCCGGTGGGCTGAAGGGCCTGTTTCCACGCTGTATCTCTAAACTAAACTAAACACAATTAGATAATTAAGTTCATGTTGCCTATTCAAATATATCACAGCTGATTTGCACTATAATTTCAAATAACTGTTACAATTCTTTTTGATTCAATTTATTGTCATTGCACTTTTCAGTGCAACGAAATGGTTTAGCCTGCAGTCATAACATAGAATAAATAACAAACACTCAACACAGTTTAAGTCCCAAAGTCATTGTCTCTTCCCTCCTTGCTCTCCGTCTGCGCTGAGGCAATCCAAGCCTCCGATGTTGTGACCCCGCCGGGTGATGGTAGGTACGTCCCGCGGCTGAATCCGTGCTCCGCAAGCGGGCCGGTTCAAACTCCGCGGCCCGGGGCGGTCGAAGCAGCCGAAGCTGCCGCTCTCCAGTCCAGCGGACGCAGCTGTAGTTGCGGGAGCTCCGGAAAACAGAACTCGAGCTCCCGATGATAGAAACATAGAAATTAGGCGCAGGAGTAGGCCATTCGGCCCTTTGAGCCTGCACCGCCATTCAATATGATCATGGCTGATCATCCAACTCAGTATCCTGTACCTGCCTTCTCTCCATACCCCCTGATACCTTTAGCCACAAAGGCCACATCTAACTCCCTCTTAAATATAGCCAATGAACTGGCCTCGACTACCCTCTGTGGCAGAGAGTTCCAGAGATTCACCACTATCTGTGTGAAAAAAGTTCTTCTCATCTCGGTTTTAAAGGATTTCCCCTTTATCCTTAAGCTGTGACCCCTTGTCCTGGACTTCCCTAACATCGGGAACGATCTTCCTGCATCTAGCCTGTCCAACCCCTTAAGAATTTTGTAAGTTTCTATAAGATCCCCTCTCAATCTTCTAAATTCTAGAGAGTATAAACCAAGTCTATCCAGTCTTTCTTCATAAGACAGTCCTGACATCCCAGGAATCAGTCTGGTGAACCGTCTCTGCACTCCCTCTATGGCAATAATGTCCTTCCTCAGATTTGGAGACCAAAACTGTACGCAATACTCCAGGTGTGGTCTCACCAAGACCCTGTACAACTGCAGTAGAACCTCTCTGCTCCTATACTCAAATCCTTTTGCAATGAAAGCTAACATACCATTCGCTTTCTTTACTGCCTGCTGCACCTGCATGCCTACCTTCAATGACTGGTGTACCATGACACCCAGGTCTCGCTGCATCTCCCCCTTTCCCAATCGGCCACCATTTAGATAATATCGTCCACTGGCCCACGGCCGAGGCTCTAAAGTCGGGACGGAAGTTGGGTCGCCCCGCAACCACAGCCCCGAAGTCGGCCAGTCTTGCGTTGGTAAGTCCTGGCTCTGCCTCCGCAGCCTCGAGGTCTGTCGCAGTTGGAGGACTCCAGCTCTGCGATAGGCCTCAGCGCAGACGGACACGGAGACGGGGGATACGGCAGGAAAGGTTGCATCCCCCCCCCGAAGGAAGAGTCAAAAAACATGTTACACCCACCCCCCCACACATACACAACTAAATAAACCAAAATAAACTGTATAAACGGGACAAGAGAAAACAAAAAACAGAAAAGACAAACGGACTGGAGGCGAGCCACAGCTGCAAGGCAGCGCCACCACTTCCGGAAGATGTTTGCTACAATTCTACAACTGTTATTAACCCTTGCTCCAAAACATCCAACATTTTTCAAATCCAGAGTTTGGAAATATTTAATTGATGTAACCAAGACAGCATTTAGGGTAGGGGGAGAGAGAAGAATGCAGGGAGTGATATTACCAGGTTTCAACTAATATGTGTGGAAAGTGCTATTTGGCATAGTTCAAAATGTTATTGTTCAATATGTGTTTCTGTTCTTCCTTGCTCCCCAAGTGGATAAAGCTTCTATAAATCATCTGAAATATTAATTAAACTCTAATGAATATAATGAATCTCTAATGAATATATTTCTAGTTTAACCAATCAGGTTTCATGGTTTAATCTTTGAGTGGATTGAGTGGAGTAACATTAAATGGATTTTACAAACACAAGTTGCTTCTCACCTGAGTATTTATTGAATTTGAACGGACAATACATATACAGATAAAATATAACTTTGGATTACAGACGCTGCACAGAAATTGATATACGGCATGTCACCAAGTGTTGTAGTCCTTTGTCTTTTCTATTAGTTAAAAGCATTCCCCAGCAGGTTTGCCTGAGAGAATAAAGGGTAATATAGCTCTTTGATAATCTTTAAGGACAATATACATTGCATGAAACATGTGTCATAGGCCCTGCAAAACGTCAATGCGTTTTGAATATATTTTTTACATCTATATTGATTTGCAATTCTTACCCTCAACCATACAAAAGGAGAGGAATTCTAGGCCCTTAATAAATGCACAAAACATTGTTCTTTGCATGTAATCGGTAGTAATTTAACAATTTACTTTCATAGTTTCTCCAAAGACATAAAATCATACTCTCAAAGCAATTTCAGTGGAAATCATTAGTGCTCCAGTCAATAGAACCCATACTGCATGGAAACAGTTCCTTCAGCCCAAATGCCCATGCTAACCAAAATGCCCTATCTAAGCTAGTCCATATTCCTTTAAACCGTTCCTATCCATATACCTGTCTAAGTGTATTTTAAATGCTGTTATTGTACTTGCCTCACCTAACTGCTTTGGCAGCACATCCCAAATATATACTACTCTCTGAGTTTATTTATTTGAATTGAAGACTGATAGGTAAGACAGATGAAGTCAGGACGGGATTGATGCATGGTACTGGGACATTACAGCCTTAGCAGAAACATGATTGAGGGAGGGACAAGATTAGCAGCTCAACTTTTCATGAAACATACAGTTGTGTTAGAGGTTGAGGTAAGAGAGGAGAGGGAGTTATGGTTTTGATTTGGAAGAACACCACGGCAGTACTCAGTGAGGATATTCTTGGAAGATCATTCATTGATGTTATGTAAATGGAACTTAGTTAAAAAGGGATGATCACTTTGATGTGTTGTATTATAGGCCCACCAGAATTCAGCAGGAATTAAAAGTTCAAATGTGTAGAAATCTGCAAAAAATAATAGGTTTATATTAAAACGGGTAATTTCAATCTTTCTCATATTGACTGGGATTGCCATAATGCAAAGGCCTTGGAAGGGGCAGAATTTGTTAAACGTGTGTAGTTCAGTTTTTCTCAAGTAATACATCGATAGCCCCACTGAGAAGGGGGGCAACACTGGGCCTCCTATTGGGAAATGAGGCTGGCCAAGTGACTGAAATGGCGATGGAGAACACCTTCAGATCAATGACCATAATTCTATTTGCTTTAAAATACTTATGGAAAAATAAAACGGGTTCACAGGTTGAATCCCTAAATTGGGGCAAGCCAAACTTTGAAGGCATTAGACAGGAACTTACATTGGGAAAGGCTGTTTGCAAGTAAATGGACAACTGCCATGTGGGAGACTTTCAGAAGAGAGAAGCAAGAGACAACAATGTCAGCATGTTCCTGTTCGAGTGAACATGCTGACATTGTTAACTGGAATAGGAAACCCTTGTGCACGAGGGATATTGAGGCACTGGTCAGGAGCAGGACAGAGGCGTATGTCAAGTATATACATCAAGGATCAAGTGAATCCCCTGCTTAGCATAAGGGATGTAAGAGTATACTTAAAAGGGAAATCAGGAGGTTAAAACAAGAACCTGAGATAGCTTTGGCAGATAAGGTAAAGGAGATTCCTAAGAGATTCCACAAGTCTATAAATAACAAAAGAGAAACTAGGGAGATAAAACAAGGTGATTGCCTATGTGGATATGGTTCAAGTGTTAACATAGAAATTAGGTGCAGGAGTAGGCCATTCGGCCCTTCGAGCCTGCACCGCCATTCAATATGATCATGGCTGATCATCCAACTCAGTATCCCGTACCTGCCTTCTCTCCATACCCTCTGATCCCCTTGGCCACAAGGACCACATCTAACTCCCTCTTAAATATAGCCAATGAACTGGCCTCAACTACCCTCTGTGGCAGAGAGTTCCAGAGATTCACCACTCTCTGTGTGAAAAAAGTTCTCCTCATCTCGGTTTTAAAGGATTTCCCCCTTATCCTTAAGCTGTGACCCTTTGTCCTGGACTTCCCCAACATCGGGAACAATCCTCCTGCATCTAGCCTGTCCAACCACTTAAGAATATGGGGTTCTTAAGAATAACCCCTTAAATGAATATCACATATCTGTACTTACCATGGAGGTGATCATCAAAACCAAGGAATTACGGGAATTAAATAGTGATATATTAGTATATGTCCACATTACATAAAAGGAGATACTGGCTATCTTAAGGCATATTAAGGTAGAAAAAAAATCCACAAGGCCCGAGAACAAGTGTATCCTAAGACATTGGGGGAAGCAAGGGAAGTATTCCAGGGGCTCTGGCAGGGATACTTCCATCGTCGTTGGTACTGGAAAACAGGAGGCCGACTGAAGGTGAGCCTGGGCTTTTAAGAAGGGCTCAAAGAGAAACAGGGGACCAACAAGTTAGTTGAACTAATATCAGTGGGGAAGTCACTGGAGGGGATGCTGAGAGACTGCATCTATCTGAATTTGAAAAGGCTTGGGATGATTATATTCAGTATGGCTTTGTGGAATTTGTGGACATTTGTCTCATCATTTAAATTTTTTTTTAAATGGTGACCAAAATGAATGAATAGGGCAGAGTGGTTGATGTTAGCTGCAAAGACATCACCAAAGCCTTTGATAAGGTCCTGTATGGTAGACTAGTCTGGAAGGATAGATCACACGGGATGAGTTTGAGTTTAGTTTATTGTCACATATACTGAGGTACTGTGAAAAGCTTTTGTTGTGAGCTAACCAGTCAGTGGAAAGACAATTTTGTCTTGTTTTGGTTAAGTTTTTGTTTGTTGGGTTGTGTTAGGGGGGGGTGAAACATGTTCTGTCTCTTCCTTCGGGGGAATGCGACTTTTTTGTGTCGTATCCCCCTTCTCTGCCTCCGTCTGTGCTGAGGCCTAATGGCGGAGCTGGCGGCCTCCAACCTGCGACTGACCCCGAGGCTCTGGAGGCAGAGTCAGCCAGGACTTACCAACGAGAGGCTGGCCGTCTTCAGGGCTGAGGCAGTGGTGGCCCGACTTGCTGGTGCGGCGTTCTGGTGCAGCGGGCTTGGAGCTGAGACTGCGGGACCCGGAGCTGGGGCAGCGGCCTACAGCTGGGGCGGCTGTCCGGAGCGGAGACTGCGGGACCCGGAGCTGGGGCGGCTGCCTGGAGCGGAGACTGCGGGACCCGGAGCTGGGGCGGCGGCCTAGAGCTGGGGCAGCGGCCCGGAGTGGAGACTGCGGGACCCAGAGCAACGGCCTGGAGCTGGGGCAGCTGCCCGGATCGGAGACTGCGGGACCCAGAGCAACGGCCTGGAGCTGGGGCAGCTGCCCGGATCGGAGACTGCGGGACCCGGAGCTGGGGCGGCGGCCTGGAGCTGGGGCTGTGGCGGGCTGTCTCGGAGCGGAGATGGCGTTCCGGCTTTCGGTGGCGGCGACATCACCACGGAGGTCCGCTGGACTGGAGGGCGGGATCTCCGGCCTGGATCGATCGCCTCAGCGCAGAGGTAGAACAAGGAGGGAAGAGACGGAGACTAAGAATTTGCCTCCATCACAGTGAGGATGTGCTTGGTGAACTCACTGTGGTGGATGTTTAATTTGTGTTTATTGTATGTTTTGTTTTTATTGGTTCTGTGTATGACTGCAGGCAACATAATTTCGTTCAGACCGAAAGGTCTGAATGACAATAAAGGAATCTAAATCTAAATACGTGACTACAATCAAGCCATCCACAATATACAGATATACGATAAAAGGAATAATGTGAATAATGTTTAGTGCAAGATAAAAGTCCAGTAAAGTCCAAACAAAGATAGTCCACAGATTCCCAATCAGATAGACAGTAGCTCAGGACTGATCTCTAGTTGTTGGCAGGATAATTCAGTTGCCTGATAACCTCTGGGAAGAAACTGTCCCTGAATCTGTAGGTGTGCTTTTTCATACCTATATCTGTTGCCCGATGGGAGAGGGGAGAAGAAGGTGTGGCCAGGGTGCAGGTGACCTTACCGAGACACCTTGAGGTGTAAATGAAGTCAATGAAAGGGAGCGGGAAAGTGTGGAGAGAAGATTTACCAGGATGTTGCCATGACTCAAGGGTCTGAGCTATAGGGAAAGGTTGAGTAGGCGAGCATTTTATCCCTGGAGCGCTGGGAGTGAGACGATTCACGAACTGGAGGGCATGTTTAAGCTGAGAAGGGTAATATTTAATAGGAACCTGTGGTGACGTAGTGGGCAGTATAGAAAATTATTTCAGTTTACAACAGTATCCAGATGAACTGGGTAGGTGGACTACAAAATGCCAGATGGGATTTAATTCTGACATGTGTGAAGGGTTGTATTTTGGTCAGTTAAATGAAGGCAGGACTTGCATAACAAACTGCTGTAGAATGGAGAGATCGAATGGATTCAGGTGCATGTGGTGACATAGGTGGACACAGTTCAACAAGCATTTGACACAGCATTTCTGCGGTCAGGGCATTGAGTACAGGAGTTAGGACCTCATGTTACAAACACAGAGGGAAGCTAAAATTGGTGGGTAGAATTACAATGTTTAAAAGATAGTTGGATAGATCATTGGATTGAAAAGCTTTGAAAGAATATGGACCAAACGATGGCAAATGGGACTAGCTCAGACAGATGTCTTGGTCGCCATCGATGTTAACTCTTTGGTCCTATAACTTATTGGTGCAGCTATTTCAAATTAAAAACAGATAATACATACCAGAGGGAATTTTATTCAATCCCTTTGCCATGTTGGGTTGTGGACAATTGACTGCCCTGATGCCAATTCGCCCACGTATGGCTCTCTCTGGACTGGCTTCGGCTGACAAACCTGTATTTTATAAACACTTATTAACATGCTTAACCATCAAGGGGAACATAATTACTGCCACTTTAAAACCTACATTTGGGGGAAAAGATCATTTTATTTCTCAATGAGATGAAAGATATGAGCAGTGGAGAAGGTAGCATGTGATATGAACATACTGATATGAACAACCAGGCACTCCCAACACAATTTTAGCAGTGACAACAGGTATCTTGATGCGTAAGAAGGAACAACAGATGCTGGTTTAAACAGTAGACACAAAATGCTGGAGTAATTCAGCGGTACAGGCAGCATCTCTGGAGAGAAGGAATGGGTGATGTTTTGGGTCGAGCCCCTTCTTCTGCATTTTGTGTCTATCTTCAGGTATACTGTTGGTGTCTTCAAGGCCTTGGTTTTGAAAAGGGAGGGGGAAATGGGTGAATGAAATATAAGGTGTATGCAAACCTGAAAGTAGCAAGAGTGCTTGGGAATGAAGAAGCCTGTCGGTTTGAATGGCTAGTCCTCACTTGAATAAATTTGTTACCAAGAAATCCCAATTTTAGTTCAGAGATACAGCGCGGATTGTTCGCAGGATCATGGCCAGATCCACTGATTTAATCTGAGAAGCTCATACGCTATAAATGAATAATATTTAAAAAAAACCTAGTGCTATTTTCACACCCAATCAATGAATCTGCAAAGTAATGTACAGTGGCTGTACAGTTTACTATCGACAAAATGTACAGCCACACCTCCCCAATCCATGATTTTCAGGACTAAAAGAAGGACAATATAGGTAGACAATGGGACTACTAACAACTGCTCGAGTTGTATTTCAACTTGAGTTGGAAGGATATTTCCTAATAAACAAACCTAAATGGTCACTCTTTATGCTCGAGGTAAGACTAAATGGCAATTTTCTTTATTTATTTGATCACAGGAAGTGTATATTTTTGCCAATCTCTGCACTTATTCTCCAACATTATTTTCCACTGAATGGAAAAAGTGGTTCTTGGTTACTTGGTCCTCCAAAATATTCCAACTGGAATTTAAACTGTAGGTGGTGAAGGGAGGGATTAAGCCAGAAAGGGTTAAAGGGAAGAAAGTGCTACTTTAAATTTAGTTGCATCTGGTTGGGTAACTATAGTTTGGGGTCCAGGACAAGGGGTCACAGCTTAAGGATAAGTCCAGGACAAGGGGTCACAGCTTAAGGATAAGGGGGAAATCCTTTAAAACCGAGATGAGGAGAACTTTTTTCACACAGAGAGTGGTGAATCTCTGGAACTCTCTGCCACAGAGGGTAGTTGAGGCCAGTTCATTGGCTATATTTAAGAGGGAGTTAGATGTGGCCCTTGTGGCCAAGGGGATCAGAGGGTATGGAGAGAAGGCAGGTACGGGATACTGAGTTGGATGATCAGCCATGATCATATTGAATGGCGGTGCAGGCTCGAAGGGCCGAATGGCCTACTCCTGCACCTAATTTCTATGTTTCTATGTTTCTATGAGACCTGGGTGTCATGGTACACCAGTCATTGAAGGTAGGCATGCAGGTGCAGCAGGCAGTAAAGAAAGCGAATGGTATGTTAGCTATCATTGCAAAAGGATTTGAGTATAGGAGCAGGGAGGTTCTACTGCAGTTGTACAGGGTCTTGGTGAGACCACACCTGGAGTATTGCGTACAGTTTTGGTCTCCAAATCTGAGGAAGGACATTATTGCCATAGAGGGAGTGCAGAGACGGTTCACCAGACTGATTCCTGGGATGTCAGGACTGTCTTATGAAGAAAGACTGGATAGACTTGGTTTGTACTCTCTAGAATTTAGGAGATTGAGAGGGGATCTTATAGAAACTTACAAAATTCTTAAGGGGTTGGACAGGTTAGATGCAGGAAGATTGTTCCCGATGTTAGGGAAGTCCAGGACAAGGGGTCACAGCTTAAGGATAAGTGGGAAATCCTTTAAAACCGAGATGAGAAAAACTTTTTTCACACAGAAAGTGGTGAATCTCTGGAACTCTCTGCCACAGAGGGTAGTTGAGGCCAGTTCATTGGCTATATTTAAGAGGGAGTTAGATGTGGCCCTTGTGGCTAAGGGGATCAGGGGGTATGGAGAGAAGGCAGGTACAGGATACTGAGTTGGATGATCAGCGATGATCATATTGAATGGCGGTGCAGGCTCGAAGGGTCGAATGGCCTACTCCTGCACCTAATTTCTATGTTTCTATGTTTCTATGAGACCTGGGTGTCATGGTACACCAGTCATTGAAGGTAGGCATGCAGGTGCAGCAGGCAGTAAAGAAAGCGAATGGTATGTTAGCTATCATTGCAAAAGGATTTGAGTATAGGAGCAGGGAGGTTCTACTGCAGTTGTACAGGGTCTTGGTGAGACCACACCTGGAGTATTGCGTACAGTTTTGGTCTCCAAATCTGAGGAAGGACATTATTGCCATAGAGGGAGTGCAGAGACGGTTCACCAGACTGATTCCTGGGATGTCAGGACTGTCTTATGAAGAAAGACTGGATAGACTTGGTTTGTACTCTCTAGAATTTAGGAGATTGAGAGGGGATCTTATAGAAACTTACAAAATTCTTAAGGGGTTGGACGGGTTAGATGCAGGAAGATTGTTCCCGATGTTAGGGAAGTCCAGGACAAGGGGTCACAGCTTAAGGATAAGTGGGAAATCCTTTAAAACCGAGATGAGAAAAACTTTTTTCACACAGAAAGTGGTGAATCTCTGGAACTCTCTGCCACAGAGGGTAGTTGAGGCCAGTTCATTGGCTATATTTAAGAGGGAGTTAGATGTGGCCCTTGTGGCTAAGGGGATCAGGGGGTATGGAGAGAAGGCAGGTACAGGATACTGAGTTGGATGATCAGCGATGATCATATTGAATGGCGGTGCAGGCTCGAAGGGTCGAATGGCCTACTCCTGCACCTAATTTCTATGTTTCTATATTTCTATGTTTCTCTCTCATAGGTGTTAGTAACAAATCGAGCGGCCTGTCTTTGGACACGTTCGATGGATGAAATGTTTTTATCTGTGAATGGGTCCTTCATTCCTACTGCTGGGTCAAGAATAATTCATTGGCAAAGCGAGATAGGGACAATGCTTTTTTTTCCCCGTCATGAAAGATATCTGAGCTGCATGGATTTTCAAATCAATACTGCATATCTATACTACAATCCAATAATCTCATGGTCATCACTACTGATACTAGTGTATTGTAAAAACCCCTCCAGTTTTGGTGAAATAATTCTGTATGCAAACTCGTGCCCTGGCCCGAACACGGCAAGTTAACACTTATCGTCCCCTATTCCATCCACTGCAGAGAAATGGAAGAATTGAAGCATCACAGTTGGCTCAAGACAAACACATGTTCAGTGATGGTGTTAATAAGGAGGCAATACAAAACCTGCTTTTTCTCCTTTTCGGGATCTGAAAAAGAGTTGTTGAATTATGCCCTGTCCAAGCAAAGCTGGTTCCGCACACAAGGAGAATAAATGTCACGGGCACATGACACTACAAGTTCATTAAAAAGACAAAATTAAACTTAACTGAGGGAGTGAAGCTACACACAAGCAATTTGATCCTTTTGTAAAAAGGGGCAGTGAGATGGGAAGTGGATTGAGAAAAGTGGAATTATACCTAGGTTAAAAGATGCAGCAATAAAAAGTGCTGAAAACTAGAAAGTGAACAAAGTTGTAAATCTAACCAGGATTCTGGAAAAAATGAACTTGGCTGGGGAATGACTGCATCAGGTTCCACTAAGCAAGAGCTCAATTCCAATTAGCATCAAAATGTTTAAGTTTGAACATAATCACTGACCTGATCACGTTGCCAGATCCGCTTAAAAACATATTCTGCAAATGGTTTCCGTGGAATATACTTTCCAGCACCTGCTGTAACATGTAGGACTCCACTTTCAAACACCACTTTTCCTCGTGAGATGGTGACCAAAGGGACCCCATGGCAAACCATACCTTCAAAGATATTGAAATCCACAGCCTGATGATGTGTTTTGGCTGAAATGGTCCTGTTTAAAAATAGGAAGACCAAATGAAAATCACAGCAATCTAATGAGGATATATTACGGCAGTAATGAGGATATGTTACGGCAATACAGTGATTAAATTGGCGAAACTCAGCAGGCCAGGCAGCATCTATAGACGGAAATAGGCAATGATATAATTTTTTTAACTAAGTATGTAATACATCTAACAATGATGAACTGAGGCATGTGGAAAAACGTAGCAATGGGGATGCATATTGGGGATGAAATGATTATAATTCAGAAAACGTAAGCAAGTGCTGCCTGTACATCTACACCAACATTTCTTCCTGGGAGCTTGGGTGTAGATATATATGCAGCACTAGCTCTTTTACCTTATCCTTAATAAACTCATTTTGATGAGATACCAATAAAGTGATCAAAATAGCAAGATTAGATATAAATGTGGACTAGTGCCAGAAAATGGGAGCAGCACATCAGAATTTCTAGCTTAATAACATTGGCAAAGGATATTGTTCGTGAGACAGATCTACAGTTTTCCTATGGGCTGTTACCTTACCTACAAGCATGTGGATCCCAAATGACAATATCAGCATCGGAGCCTTTGGCTATTTTTCCCTTCCTGGGGTAAATGTTAAATATCTTTGCTGCATTAGTGCTGGTCACAGCCACAAATCTATTCTCATCCATTTTACCGCTGTGCTGAAAGAAAAAGAATGAAATTATTCAGCACTTCACCCAGAATTTCTTAATAAATTATTTTTATTAATAAGGTCTACAGATCTTGTATTATATTGCAGCTTTTAAACAAATCACTTGCAAAACTAACATCAGGTAGGTCGTTATATGGCAGCTTTCACTCTCAGACATTCTCTTAGCTTTCCTAATTACTTATTCCGCCTGCATACTGTTTGTTTGTAAACCAAGCAATTGGGACACCCAGATTCCTCTGCAACCCCTCTGTATGAGTTGTACAATCCTTCACCATTTACATGTTTTTAGTTTTGCCAAAATGGTCAATTTCATATTTTTCACATCATTCTCCATTTGGCAATTTTTATTAAGAATTCACCAAACCTATCCCTTTGAATTTATTATGGGAACAAGGAAATGGCAGATGAGTTGTACATGTACTTTGGATCCGTCTTCACTAAGGAAAACACAAACAATCTTCCTGATGTGGCCAGGAGATCTTGGGTGACGGAGGAACTGAAGGAAATCCACATCAGGCAGGAAATGGTGTTGGGTAGACTGATGGGACTGAAGGCTGATAAATCCTCAGGGCCTGATGGTCTGCATCCCAGGGTACTTAAGGAAGTGGCTCTAGAAATCGTGGACGCATTGGTGATCATTTTCCAATGTTCTATAGATTCAGGATCAGTTCCTGTGGATTGGAGGGTAGCTAATGTTATCCCACTTTTTAAGAAAGGCGTGAGAGAGAAAACAGGGAATTATAGACCAGTTAGCCTGACATCGAAGGTGGGGAAGATGCTGGAGTCAATCATAAAAGATGAAATAGCGGCACATTTGGATGGCAGTAACAGGTTTGGTCCGAGAGCATGGATTTACGAAGGGGAAATCATGCTTGACTAATCTTCTGGAATTTTTTGAGAATCTAACTAGGAAAATGGACAAGGGAGAGCCAGTGGATGTAGTGTACCTGGACTTTCAGAAAGCATTTGATAAGGTCCCACTTAGGAGATTAGCGGGCAAAATTATGGCACATGGTATTGGGGGTAGAGTGCTGACATGGATAGAAAATTGGTTGGCAGACAGGAAACAATGTGTGGGGATTAACGGGTCCCTTTCAGAATGGCAGGCAGTGACTAGTGGGGTACCGCAAGACTTGGTGCTGGGACCGCAGATATTTACAATATACATCAATGATTTAAATGAAGGGATTCAAAGTAACATTAGTAAATTTGCAGATGACACAAAGCTGGGTGGCAGTGTGAACTGTGAGGAGGATGGTATGAGAATGCAGGGTGACTTGGACAGGTTGGGGGAGTGGGCAGATGCATGGCAGATGCAGTTTAATGTGGATCAATGTGAGGTTATCCACTTTGGTAGCAAAAACAGGAAGGCAGATTATTATTTAAATGGTGTCAAGTTGGGAAAAGGGGAAGTACAACAGGATCTGGGGGTTCTTGTTCAAAGTAAGCATGCAGGTATAGCAGGCAGTGAAGAAAGCGAATGGCATGTTGGCCTTCAATAACAAGAGGAGTTGAGTATTGGAGCAAAGAGGCCCTTCTGCAGTTGTACAGGGCCCTAGTGAGATCACACCTGGAGTATTGAGTGCAGTTTCGGTCTCCAAATTTGAGGATGGACATTCTTGCTATTGAGGGAGTGCAGCGTAGGTTCACAAGGTTAGTTCCCGGGATGGTGGGGGAGAATGGAGTGGCTGAGCTTGTATACCATGTAATTTAGGATGAGAGGGTCTCTTATTGAAACATATAAGATTATTACGCGTTTGGACATGCTAGAGGCAGGAAATATGTTCCCGATGTTGCGGGAGTCCATCTACTATATTAGCTCCCAAGCTAAAATATTCAGATCTTTGCATTCCTCCAATTCCAGCTTCTTGCTTGTCGTCAATTTTCTTTACTAATCTTTGAGAAACAACTATGTTCCTCAATACCAAATTGATTTGACAGTAAGAATAGGTTTACCTGGATGAGATCTACAAAGAGGAAGAAATCAGGAGATGTATTAGGGTTAGGTATTACAAACTCTGATAACCAAATTCACCTGGAATGAACTACAGTTTATTTTGGAGAAAGATAGAAGAACAAAGGGAAAAATAACAAACGAAATGAGAGAATAAAACCACAAATGACAAATAAATTGCATTAATTACACGTATTAATTCAGTGACAGCTTTATTCACCATTTGTGTTCCGTGCTCGCAAAAATGAAAACTATGCTGAGATTCTGAATCAGTGAATCAGAATTATTGTTAATTAATCCTCATGAGTCACTTACCACTCCTTTCTCCCATATAACGGACATTCTGTCTTCTACACCATTCACCCCATTTGGAATCTTTGTAAAATCATCTTTTCCCATGGCCTTTTGGCAGCCATTAAAAGTGCAATTGTCAGTTCCAGTCACAGTCAGGTCATCACTATGAAAAAAGACAAATGACAAGATGGACAAGGATGTCTGCCGAGATACTTCTTCACCAAAAGCATCAGATGAAGGAGGAATCCAAATCCATTCACCATAGTAACGGTTATACGGAGGATCCGAACAGTTGGAAAATATATCAGTCATCAATAGTAAAATAATATCACAAGGTTATTAATTGGCATGGGGCACATCTATAATTACCAATCAACTTACCTGATCAGCCATCGTAATGGCTTTCATTTGTTTCAGGTTAAAAGTGCTTAGTAATTGCAATAAATCGAACTATTATTTCCAATTTGATAGTGCAGAGTGTTTAAAATCTGTGATACCTACCATACATCTGAGGCAATACTTTATTGCAGTGCATTTGTTAAATCAGTTCTATTTGAAAAACCATGTAGAAAAAATATAACCATGTGTCAGACTTGGAAGCAAAAAGCAAAGGTAATGATTTCAAGGTTATTCCCCGAATCAGGTGCAAATTGGCCCAGGGTCAAATAAAGCCAAGACGTTAAAAACATGGCCTGGTATCAATTCATTGGTTACTTGTACCAATATTGGGAGAAAACAATTGGATGAGTTTCATTTGAACTGAACTGGAATCAGTGTCCAAGAGGAGGTGATTATAGGGAGGAGAAAGTTAGCGAGGAAAGATAGTGATAGTATTGATAAATGACTGATGATAATTAGCATCTATCAGGAAGGAATAAAGCATACATGGGTAAATCTTCAATTACAATCAGAATATGGAGTGATGATAAATTGGCAAAACTAAAGACTTTTCACCTGATTATATATTATATATTATTTATATCAAGACAAGTGAATTAATGGCACAAAAATAAATAAATGATTATGATCTAATAAATATTAGAGCGACACGGTGGCACAGCGGTAGAGTTGCTGCCTAATAACGCTTACAGCGCCAGAGACCCGGGTTCAATCCCAACTACGGGTGCTGTCTGTATGGAATTTGTACGACCGAGTGGGCTTTCTCAGAGATCTTCAGTTTCCCCCCCACACTCCAAAGACGTACAGGTTTGAAGGTTAATTGGTTTGATATAATTGGTATGCTAGCCTTTATAAATCAGAGCATTGAGTATAGAAGCTGGGATGTAATGTTAATATTGTACAAGGCATTGGTGAGACCAAATCTGGAGTATGGTGTACAATTTTGGTCGCCCAATTATAGGAAGGATGTCAACAAAATAGAGAGAGTACAGAGGAGATTTACTGGAATGTTGCCTGGGTTTCAACAATTAAGTTACATAGATAGGTTGAATAAGTTAGGTCTTTATTCTCTGGAGCGCAGAAGGTTAAGGGGGGACTTGATAGAGGTCTTTAAAATGATGAGAGGGATAGACAGAGTTGATGTGGACAAGCTTTTCCCTTTGAGAATAGGGAAGATTCAAACAAGAGGACATGACTTCAGAATTAAGGGACAGAAGTTTAGGGGTAATATGAGGGGGAACTTCTTTACTCAGAGAGTGGTAGCGGTGTGGAATGAGCTTCCAGTGGAAGTGGTGGAGGCAGGTTCCTTGGTATCATTTAAAAATAAATTGGATAGGCATATGGATGAGAAGGGAATGGAGGGTTATGGTATGAGTGCAGGCAGGTGGGACTAAGGGAAAAAAAGTTGTTCGGCACGGACTTGTAGGGCCGAGATGGCCTGTTTCCGTGCTGTAATTGTTATATGGTTATATAAATGTAAATTTTCCAGTGTGTGTAGGATAGTGTTAATGTATGGGGATCGCTGGTCGGTGCAAATTCAGTGGGTTGAAGGGCCTGTTTCTGCACTGTATCTCTAAACTAAACTAAAAAAAAACATGGTTGCAAAGTGAACAAGATTTAGAATTAGATACGTCAGACTACTTAACTTCGAGAAGGAAAAATTAATTAGAAAAAGCAGGAGAGGTTGTAGTGGCCATTTGGCTTGTTTTGTGTGTCATTAATGCTGGTATGTGTATTCAAATATTTAGACTGCCCATTATATTGTGAGTGGGATTTATGACGTATTTTAGGGCGTGTTTGGAGCTACGTTTCCTGCGCAGAAGCTTAGTTTTTAGTTTAGTTTTGGACCAGCATGAGGAAGGTTCACCCTTTGACCCATGTGAAGTGTAACGGAGACATGAGGAGTTTTCTACCCTTTAAAGCAATATGCTGGAGTTCGATGAAGATTAAAGTATATGAAGCGGAAGAAGGTTGGATGTATACCTTATTGTTTTTCATCAACAATAAATAATCTATTAATCAAAAGTGTGTTATGAAGAATTATCTGTGAAGAAGCTCTGAAGGTCTCTAACGGAAAGCTCACATGCGTATAACAACATTCTCCTTAATCATGTAGTCCACCTAGTGGCTAGAGGAAGTAATCTCTTGAATTATATAAAAATCTGCCGCTACAGGGGTGTCCTAATAACACAAGGCATTAGTACAGAAAATCAAATTGGGTAGATAGGAAAAAAACCATTAATAACTTAATGTCTTAACTTCGTTAATATGTATGAAGTTTACAGAGAGAGCTAAGAAGGTGTGCAAATGCATAGTGGGGATTGGTTGTAGAAGGGGGTGTAAATAATGTTGCACTGTTTGATGATTGGCTGAAGCGTGAAACCTTGTTTGAATTGTTTATACAACCTGGGAAAATGTTGCATTACTTTAGTTAACTGACATCCTTCTAGAAGCTTCCATAGAAACATTGCAATGGGGTACTTTGTAATTGGGTTGGGGAACTGTCAATAACTGTATAATGTGATCGATACCCCCACCCCACCCCCCCACTTTCTCGAGAATGTGGTTGCCATGTCAGGCCAGAAAAGCATATCTTTTGCGTGTTGGAGGGTTATTTCTGCAGTGGGATGGCCCCCATGGACAATATCAAAGTACTTGCTGTGAAGAGACGTTGGGATAACTGCCTTATGTCCTTTCATTATAATGTCCATCTTGAATGACCAGTTCGTCACGGACTGGGTACAACGGGCGGATAGCCAGCGGCAGGTGGTGCTGATTGTCTGGCCAGCCACGGCGGATGACAGTGGCCAGCGATTGTAGGTTGGGCGAGGTGCCTATGAGAGGGTGTCAGCTACGTGCATGTCCTTACCGCATTTGTAGGTTAGTCTGATGTCATACATCTGCAGTTCCATCATCATGTGTTGTAAAGTTACTGCAAGTAGCTCCTTCTCGATTTGAGCGTTGCGCTGTTCAGTGTCGGTCATGGCACGGGAGGCATAGGCAACCGGTCTGGGAACCTTCCCTTCGTTTTGTAGGCAAACGGCACCCAGTCCATACTGGGGGGTATCACAGGTAAGGGTGACGGGTAACTCGGCATCAAAGTATGTGAGGGTTGGGGTGCAAGACATTAGTTGTTTGAGGGTTTCAAATACCCTCTGTTGATGCTGGTGCCAGGACCAGTGCATATCCTTGTGGGTCAGTTGTCGCAGCAGGGCTGACAGCTCACTGAAGTTTGGGATGAATTTTACCAGGTAGTTTACCATGCCTGGACACCGTTGTAGAGCTGTCATGTCTGTGGGTGCTGACATTTTGTTGATGGCAATGGTTTTAGACGGGTCTGGTCTGTGTTGTTGGTGAACACGTGGCCCACGCAACAACGATGAGCTGGCCTACAGGGAGGAGGTCCAGCACTTAGCAGCATGGTGCGCTGACAACAACCTGGCCCTTAACTCCAAGAAGACCAAGGAGCTCATTGTAGACTTCAGGAAGTCCAGAGGCGGCACGCACACCCCCATCCACATTAACGGGACGGAGGTGGAACGTGTTTCTAGCTTCAGGTTCCTGGGAGTCAACATCTCCGATGACCTCTCTTGGACCCACAATACCTCTACTCTGATCAAGAAGGCTCATCAGCGTCTCTTCTTCCTGAGGAGACTGAAGAAGGTCCATCTGTCTCCTCAGATCCTGGTGAACTTCTACCGCTGCACCATCGAGAGCATCCTTACCAACTGCATCACAGTATGGTATAGCAACTGCTCTGTCTCCGACCGGAAGGCATTGCAGAGGGTGGTGAAAATTGCCCAACGCATCACCGGTTCCACGCTCCCCTCCATTGAGTCTGTCCAAAGCAAGCGCTGTCTGCGGAGGGCGCTCAGCATCGCCAAGGACTGCTCTCACCCCAACCATGGACTGTTTACCCTCCTACCATCCGGGAGGCGCTACAGGTCTCTCCGTTGCCGAACCAGCAGGTCGAGGAACAGCTTCTTTCCAGCGGCTGTCACTCTACTCAACAACGTACCTCGGTGACTGCCAATCACCACCACCCCCCCCCCCCCCCGGACACTTATTATTTTTTTTATTCAAATCTTTTGCTATGTCGCTCTTCAAGGGAGATGCTAAATGCATTTCGTTGTCTCTGTACTGTACACTGACAATGACAATTAAAATTGAATCTGAATCGGACTTCGTCGACCCAAAATCTGCACTTGAGGGGGTTGAGTTTGAGGTTGACCTTTCTGACACGTTTCAGGACCCGCTTCAGGTTTGAATCATGATCTTGTGCGTTGCGCCTGGCGATCAGGATGTCAACCAAGATTATGTTGCATGGGTAGCCAGTAAAGAGTTGTTCCATAGTATGTCGCAAAAGTTCACTGGCTGAATTAATGCCAAATGGCATTCTTAAGAATGTGGTTAACATGGAGGATGCATGGTCTAGCATCTAAATGTGGTTAACATGGAGGAAGCATGGTCTAGCATGTTTGTGAATGTTCCACGACAACATACACGGTGAAAGATTAATCTTTATTCCATAAGTAATCCGGAACATTTAAACTGCCAGCCATTCATATCCAGCTCGGCGTGGCGTCTGAGAGCCGGCTGACCATGTAAAACCATGTAGTACCGTAATACCATGTAATGGGTGGCTTGCATATATGTGTAGTGGAGATTATAAATGCCATGGATTAATAAAGGTCAATCTTCAATCCATATAACAATTAAACACTCTTAACGCTAGAAAATATTGGTTGCAGTTTTCTAAATATGTCTAAACATTGATGGCGGAAGTCATGATAAGCATGCCACAGGATAGAGTAAATATGAGGGACATTAAACTACATGTACACCAGACAAACTAATACATCAGTAATAATGTGCATTCATTTATGGAATGTATACAAGATGGTTTTCAAAATAATCAACTAGGGGAATAGACTATTTTATTTCTAGATTACTCAAAAAAATAATGAATTAATAAACTTGTAATTAAAACGTATTTTTGGGAAGAGTATTAACAAAGTATTAACTTAATATATTAAATTCACAAATAAATTAATCACTTTACAAAATTACAAGGATTTATTTTAATCAGAATCCAGGATCTTAATAATAAATAAACACACAGAGAGTGGTGAATCTCTGGAACTCTGCCACAGAGGGTAGTTGAGGCCAGTTCATTGGCTATATTTAAGAGGGAGTTAGATGTGGCCCTTGTGGCTAAGGGGATCAGAGGGTATGGAGAGAAGGCAGGTACGGGATACTAAGTTGGACGATCAGCCATGATCATATTGAATGGCGGTGCAGGCTCGAAAGGCCGAATGGCCTACTCCTGCACCTAATTTCTATGTTTCTAAACAAACAAAAGTATTAGGTGCAATGGCCAGGGTACATTGGGAAACTACATAAGAGTAGACAAGAATAGCTAATGCAAGAAGATTATATACTTATTTATTGTAAACTCCCTGTGAAAGTTTAAAACTCCAAAAAGAAAAATCTCCATCTTTGTTGAACATATTTTTGAAGATAGTATTAGAGCATGGAAAACGTTTGTATATTTCTCAAAATGAGCAATATATTTGTAAACAGCAAACATTTCCGAATTCAGCAAAGAAGCAGAACGTTGAAAGGGAAATTGAGAATAGAATATGAAGACAATCCATCAAGAACTTCCGCGGTTATGAAAAAAGCACTGTGATCTAATTTCTGGATATATTTGTGCTTGCTAAATAGGGACATCGAAATAGCATTGCACTGCTATTGAGCTCCCCTTCTTTGAGCAAGCAAACTTCAAATTTGCTTTAAGTGTATTTTCACAATACTCACTTTGCCAGCAGGTCCATAAGGTACCCTGGTGTGGCAGGGTCAGGTCGTAGTGGTGGTCCCATGACATAGCCTGCAGCAGTGCGCCAGTCTTTGTCCCAATATGAAGTCCCATCAGTCCCTAGACTGGCTGCAATAGGTTCACCAAAGACAACCTTCCCTAGGGATAGAAAAAGTGCTGTTGGTAGCACTTCTAATTAAATCACAAAATAACAAAACTTCTTATTAAAGGTATTGTTGTTATTGTATATTAGTGTGCACACAAATTGGACTGGAGCACTCACAACCATACACAACTCGATGTACCAAATAAGTGATCCAACTTAGCTTCCTCCCGAGATCGCCATTATTACAGACACAAATTCAATTCACTTCAAGTGACATCAGGTAATGGCTGACCACATACCCCAGCCATAGCACTGAAGACCTGTGTTCCAACGTACAACTTGTCTTCAGCTACCCTGTTTGATACACCCACAATGCGGGCACCTACTTGACAATTTCCCAGGCATGTTCCTTTCCAAAAATGACCACAAATTCAATTCAACTAATTACCACCCAATCAATCCTTCCGTCTCCAGTCGTGAATGGTGATGGACAATTAAACAACTCACAGGGGGAGGAAGCTTCAGAATTATTCCCATTCCCAGCCACGGGGGAAGCAGCACATCAGTACATAAAAGAAAGCTGAAGCACTAGCATGAATCTTCAGCTAAAAGTGCTGAGTGGATGATCCCCAGCATGAGAGATGCCAGTTCCCAGCCAATTCAATTCACTCCATATGATATCAAGAAAAAACTAAAAACATCAGATATACCAAAGAGCCCAGATTCCATTCCAGCGACAGTTCTGAAAATGTGTACTCCAAACCTCGGCATGTGCATTCTTCTTCTTGCGTATGGCGTGCACAGCCTAAAGTTGTAGGACAACTTGTTCTATTTGATCTTACTTGATTGTGCACGCCAGGTTGATTGCATTCGTTGAAACAGGGCGGGCCACGTGAAGGTTGCAATCTCCCACCTCGGCATGTGCCTGGCTGTGCTGTTCCACACTGGCATCCACCCGACAATGGGGGGAATTGCCCAGGTATGTCCAGTCCACAAAACACAGCACAAATTCATCCCTGCAATTACCGCCCCATTAGTCTACTCTTGATTGCTAGTAAAGCGAAGGAAGGGATAATTGTTGATGCCAACAAGTAGCACTTGCTTAGCAACAACCTGCTCACAGAACCTGCTTGGGTTCAATCACAGTTAGTCTGCTTCTGACTTCATTACAGCATTGGTCCAAACACAAACAAAAGATCTGAACCCAAAGTTGAAGCGAGAGTGACTGCACTTGACAACATCAGCATTTGATCGAGATTGGCATCGTGGTCCTGTTTAAACTTGAGTCAATGAGAATCAGGGGGAAAAGCCTCCATTGAATGGAATCATATCTAGCACAAAGGAAGATGGCTGTGGTGGCTGGAATTCAATCACTGCAGCCACAGGATGTTGTGGCAAGAGTACTTCGGGGTAGTGTCCTGGGCTTAATTGTCTTCATCTTTTCCATCAATGGCCTTCATTCGTAAGGTCAGAGGTAGGAATTGCACAATGTTCATTTGCGTTCACGTCAAATGCAACAAGGCCTGAACATTATCCAGATGTAGGCTGAGAGATGGCAAGTTACATTTCCATCCTGAGAAAATGGTTATGACTGCCTACTCTATCGATCCCTATTTGTTGGGCCATCACTAAGCGTTCGGGCATCTTATCCCCTTTGTCAAGATTCCTGCAATCTCCTCTCTTGCCTCTCTCAGTAACCTAGTATAGATCCCATGTGAACCAGAGTATTTATCTATTTTAATGCTCTTCAAGAACCCCAACACTGCCTCCTTCTGGATCTCAAGCTGCCCTAGTATATTATTCCCCACATTAATATCACTGTTCTCCATGTCCTTAGGAAGTTTACCATGTTCCCTACAACTCTCACCAACTTCTACAGATGCACCATAGAAAGCATTTCATCAGGATGCATCAGAACCTGGTTTGGGAACAGCTCCATACGAAATCGCCATGAATTGTGGACGCAGTCCAGTCTTTCACACAGCCACCCTCCCTTCTATTGAAGGTAGACAAAAATGCTGAAAAAACTCAGCGGGTGAGGCAGCATCTAAGGAGCGAAGGAAATAGGCAAAGTTTTGGGTCGAAACCCTTCTTCTCCCTTCTATTGATTTCATTTATACCTCACGCTACCTCGACAAGGCCAGCAGCATGATCAAGGCCAAGTCGTACCCTGGCCACTCCCTCTTCTCCCCTTTCCCATCAGGCAAAAAGTACAGAAGTGTGAAAACGCACACCACCAGGTTCAGGGACAGTTTAGTCCCAGCTGTTAACAGGCAACTGAATCATCCTACTGTAACTAGAGAGCAGTGCTGAACTACTATCTACCTCTTTGATGTCCCTCAGACTATCCTTGACCAGACTTTTCTTGGCTTTATCTTGCACTAAACATTATTCCCTTATCGTGTATATGTACACCATGGATGGTTCAATGGTAATCATGTATTGTCTTTCTCCTGACTGGTTAGCACGCAACAAAAAGCTTCTCACGCTCACATGTGACAATAAACTAAACTGCACTGTGCTTCTCCTTGGTGAATACAGATACAAAGTACTCATTTTATACATTGTCTACATCCTCTGCTCAAAGCATAAATTCTCTCATTCAGCCTTGAGTCTAGCATCCACAGACAAGATCTTCATATGAAAGGTATTGGAAACAAAATTGTTAAAGTCAAGCTCCACATGACCAGATTATCACTTCACAGTTGCTTATTAATCTTTTAGCCTGGCTCTACTGGTTATGATTCAAAGTTAAACATATGCCCTTGCCTGTCAAATATGGTATCTGGCACCCTCATGAGGTCATAAATGGCATTTGATATTACTATGTCAAGCATGGAATGGTAAACAATATTCTGAACCTAAAGCGATCTAACATCTTGCAAGTTATTATTTTAGTTTCATTCTGAATGAGCATTCATCTTTGCACATACTCACTTACTGTGTATTTACATATTAACTAGTCCATTACATTTTTATGGCTACTCCACCAGAATGTGTCTTTTTTTGTAAGCCAGATGCTTACAATGCCAGTCAATCAGCATCTCTGCAGAACGTGTATGGGTGTTTTCCAGAGATGCTGACTAGCCCACTGAATTACACCAGCACTTTGCCTCATTTTTCATGATTTTCTATTATTTTAGCACACATTCCACATAATTTTCACACATGTTTGATTGGCAATATATTTTAACAATGTCACAAAAGACATTTAATAAAGGTGAAAGTGGAATTCTGATAGTTCTCAAGTACAGTGGCTGTGCATAATGACCGCACATAATCACACACGTATCATGAGTGCAGCGCATTTGCACTCGTTCTGAATTATGTCCAAATTGTACATTCGTTCTTGTTGTGCAGGAAGGAACTGCAGATACTAGTTTACACCACAGAGAGACAGAAAATGGTTGAGATACTTCAGCATTTTGTGACTACATTCAGTCTTTATTCTTTCAACTCCATTCAACTCTATTCTTCAAGCCATGCCATTTAATTCCTCTCAAATATTCACAATTCAGTTTTGGAAGCAACTTCCTCCTCCTGTTCCCACCACCCTATCACAAAGTGTATTCAGGATTACAGGTTTGTTTGACTATCACCTCAAATCTGTATTGTGTGGTTACTGTTTCTTTTTTTACACTAACGTGATTGGTGGAGTTAACAAGCGGTTGTAGATGATGGAATCTGATGGGAAAGGAAGGTGGATCAAATAAGGGAGGTGAGGTGGGCAGATAGGAACAATGGAGGGAGGTCACGTGATGGGAGGAGTGTGTATATGATATTGAAGGTTTTTGACAGAATCTACACAATTCTTGCTTTTATTGCACTCAATAATCCAGGATACATTCAACCAGTCCAGGTGACCTTGCTACTTTAAACACTCATTACCTTTAGGTACCATTTCTTGATCAATTTTTATTGATATCACCTCTCACTACCTCTTCCTTTATTGCTATATTTACAGTCCCTCTTTCTAATTGAAGGCTGATTAAAGACAAGAACTGACTTAAAGACAAGAACAGCTTGAGATCACTCATTCACTCCACAATCGAGCTGTCTAAATTGCTATTTGGTGAATTCCATGTACTTGTGAATGCTAGAAATTCATCCACGATTATTCCTTCAGTGCGGCTGGCTTAGGGGGAAAAGGGTCAGCAAATTAGGTTCCAGTGGATGAAACTGGAGTTGAGAGAAAAGTTAGGAAAGTTTACAAATCAGCTGTATGAGAAGGAAACACGATTGAATGTCCACGGTTTCTTACCTTCTCTCCGTGCACGGGCAATCACATTAGCCGCAGATTTACTCATTACATGAACTATATAGATGGGACAGTTAATACAACTGGCTATCGTAATTGCCCTTTGTGTGGCTTCAGCCTCCACCTCTTCAGGTCGACAAAGCTCATGACCTTCAGGACCAGAAATTCCCATTTCAAGCATCTTCTTTGCACCCTGCACAAAGAAATGTAAATAATTTATATATTTTTTAATTATGTATAGTTCAAATTATGGTAGAAAGTAAAAGTCTCCCATAATTCACAATATCCGTACAATTTTCCACACATTTCTGCTTCAGCAGAAGTAGCTCAATCGTAGGCAGTCCCTTTCCATGTCAGAAACCATCCTGGGCTTGCCATGCTACTCCTACTCTGATCTTTCAGTCAGCGGTCTTCTACACTGTTACACCAAGGTCCAATACAAGCTCGAGGAATACCACCTCATCTTTCATGTAGCAAACATACCAGCACCAATCCTGGTTGTACATCGTTTGTTACAAACATCCAGTCTGAAAAAAATAGACACCACTCTGTTTCCTATCACTGTCAAATTTGGGTACAGTTTGTCATTACACCTTGCGACTAATCATCCGGGTCAGCCTCATATGCAGGACTTTGTCAAAGGCCATACTGAGGTCCACATACAAGGTTCCACACTTATCAGTTTCTAGATTCCTCCTTCCAAAATGCAATTAGATTTGGTAGAAGTGATGTCCCCTGAACATCATCCTGCTGACTCCTCATAATCAACCCCAATAATATTTTCCAACAACTTCCCACCACTGATCCAAAGCTCACAGGCATGTATTCTCCAGTTTTGGCCCTGCAGCTCTTTTTGAACAAGGTGACAACTTTAGCTATACTCCAGTTTACTAATAGATATAGATATGCCATTTATTGTCACTATACATGTACAGTGAAACTGAAAGCTGCTCGTACTCAGTGCATACATACAATTTAGCACAACAAACAAGAAACAGAAAAAAAAACAGAAGGGAGATGGGGGGGGGACATATATACATATATCATATATACATATATACAGATGGAAGTCCGTGTTGGGCGGTGTAGTCAGTGCATGTGTGAATTTGAATTTATGGTAGATATAATTCTCGGAAAGCAACTATTCCTGAGTCTGTTTGTCCTGGATTTGATGCACCTATAGCGCCTTCCAGAGGGCAGCAGGTCGAACAGTCCAAACGCAGGATGGGAGCTGTCTTTGATGATCTTCTTTGCCCTGCTAAGGCAGCGGGAGGTGTAGATGTCCATCAGGGAGGGGAGAGGGCAGCCAATGATCCTCTGCGCTGTCCTGGTTACCCTCTGAAGCCTCTCCCTGTCTGCCATGGTGCAGCTGCCATACCATGCTGTAATGCAGTATGTCAGCAGGCTCTCGATGGACGAGCGGTAGAAGGTCAGCAGCAGGTTAGAGTCCAGGTTGTGCTTCCTGAGGACCCTCAGGAAGTGCAGCCGCTGCTGAGCCTTCTTGATGACCGCTGTCGTGTTGTCCGTCCAGGAGATGTCGGCAGCGATATGGACACCGAGAAACCGGAAGGTGTTGACCCTCTCCACACACTCGCCGTTGATGTGTAGGGGGGCTAAGTCGGTGCTGTGCCTCCTGAAGTCGACAATGAGCTCTTTTGTTTTCCTGGTGTTCAGAGCCAGATTGTTTTCTGAGCACCAGGTTGTCAACTTCAGGACTTCCTCTCTGTAGGCTGCCTCGTCTCCCTTCGAAATAAGTCCGACCACAGTAGTGTCGTCAGCAAATTTGATGATGCGGTTGTTGTTGTGGGCCGGACTACAGTCGTAGGTGTAGAGACAGTATAAGAGGGGGCTTAGCACACAGCCCTGTGGGGAACCGGTACAAATGGTGCCTTGCCAGCATTTGTGTTGCAGTTTTAACTTGTAAAATTGAGCCATCCCAAATTAGAACTTTAGAAACATAGAAAATAGGTGCAGGAGTAGGCCATTCGGCCCCTCGAGCCTGCACCGCCATTCGATTTGATCATGGCTGATCATCCAACTCAGTATCCCATCCCTGCCTTCTCTCCATACCCCCTGATCCCTTTAGCCACAAGGGCCACATCTAATTCCCTCTTAAATATAGCCAATGAACTGGCCTCAACTACCTTCTGTGGCAGAGAATTCCACAGATTCACCACTCTCTCTGTAAAAAATGATTTTCTCATCTCAATTTATAGCACAAAGAAGCCATTTTCCCATCTTTACTAAAACAAAGCCATGCCCTGATTTTTGTCCCTATAGGCCTTTACCTTTTCCTCTTTGAGTGGTAATTAATTCATCCCTTGACAACAAAGCCATTACTAATACCTTATAACAATTGGTATTGAAATATTGTTGTCACATGTACGGAAGTACAGTGAAAATCTGTTATCCGGTCAAATCAAACAGAGTACAATTAAGCCATTACACAAGTAATCAAGTGATTACGTAATTAGATAAGTCAGAAGAAAATAAAATCAAAGTTAAGTGGGAGGGGGTAAGACTGCATTTGATCAAATGTTCTATCCTGGTGAATGAGTACAAAGGATAAATTAGAAGGCAGAACACTTGTTTTAGCAGTGTTTGATATTGAAGATAACAGCCTAATTAATATCACTATCAACTGGAGCTCCAGATATGTATAGAAATGAACTTTAGATGCCAGTTTAAATCGAAGGGAGACACAAAATGCTGAAGCAATTCAGCGGGACAGGCAGCATCTCTGGAGAGAAGGAATGGTGATGTTTCAGGTCGAGACCCTCCAGTCTGAAGAAGGGTCTCGTTACCCATTCCTTCTCTCCAGAGATGCTGCCTGTCCCGCTGAGTTACTCCAGCATTTTGTGTCTACCTCCATGAACATTATCTTTGGCAATGATCATATTGAATGGCGGTGCTGGCTCGAAGGGCCGGATGGTTTACTCCTGCACCTATTTTTTATGTTTCTATGTAAATGACTTAAGAGAGAGTCCAGACAGCTCTAGCAACCCACTCTCTGTTCTACATCAGAGAGCGCTGTGACATTCATTCAAATTGTATCACCAACCTGTGAGGGAGGGATATGTAGTTATTGACCTATTTTACTTTACAGTAATGTTTTTTTAATGTGTATTTTGATGGGCTATATTAAAAATGTTTGTGTATATAAATAAAATAAAATTGAATAGTTGTTAACTTTCTGGGATTTAATCATGGGAGACAAGTGCTCATGGCAGGGGTAAGATTTCAGGACATGTTGGTCAAGGTCCATTTGTCACTTGGAACCTACTCTGCCTTGCCAGGCATGTGGTGGGTGTGGAGTTCTGCTCTTCCAATTCTCCATACCTTGGGAAGTGTGGCCACTGGGTAGCATGGCAAGCCCAGTATGTGGGTTGCATCCTGGGCACTATCCCCATGGCTTTAAAATGTTGTCATTGATGTGGACTTCATCTGAATATACTTGATTTGGAAGAAAATACTCCTTAACATTTGAAAAATCCAAAAACAGGGGTCTGAGGAAGGAGCAGATGTGGCGGGTCAGAGCCTGGGCCTCACGGGTTGGGAGGGAGGGGAAGAGCAATGGAGGACCCGGTGTAGGGTGGCCACCCAGGAGGAGGGGGGTGGTGGAGAACAAAGGTGGACCTGGCACGGGATACTCAGTAACTCTGTCGGCCCGGCCCCCCTTTATGTGGTGACTATTGCATACCTTGTGTATTCGAGCAAAGAATTTTACTGTGACTTGTCACATATGGCAATAAAGTATTCATTCATTCATTCATTGTTAAGAACATCTGAATATACTTGATTTATAACAAAATATACATTAAAATGAAAAGCATGGCATACACATAAATAATTTACCATTCAAACAAGGCCACAGTTTGGTTTAGACCTACCTCTACTATTAAATGTCCATTTTCCGCATGAACCTGAGCAATCGCTCCCAATTTCTTACACTGGCAGAAAGCAGGGTACAGTTCATCATCCTGAAGCATGAAGACATCTTTATATGCCATGAACATCTTGAAGGAATTCACACCTCTCTCATTGACTAAAATTTCCATTTCTTTCTTCACCTGTGAAATTATTGAATGAACAGGAAAAATGTTTCTTCCAGTCTGGTATGACATTCTTTGAATATAATTGGAAAGAATAATGACAAGCTTTGACAAACAAGGGCAGAAGGACATGGAGATCAGCTCAGTACAAAGCCATATTGATTTTCACTGTACCTTTGCACTCCACCAAGTTACAGCCACATGGAATGAGTAATCACAACAGACTTTAGGATCAGCCCAGCTTTTCCATTTGTCGTAGGCTTCTAATAACGAGTCACCTTTAGTAGGGATCACAAAGTCCAATATCATAGTGGTACCTCCGGCCACAGCAGCCTGTAAAATACCAAATATTACAGTTAGTCAAAAGTAACTTCCTAAATATTACCAGGACTCAAAATTAATGGTTGCCCGGGTGCCAATGGCGACCTAAAGTCCCGCCGGGCAACCTAAAGCGGTGCTATTTTGCCCGGCTTGGCAAGCACCAGGGACACCTGCCGTTCAACTCTGAGCAGGCCCCCCTCTCTATCTCTCTCTGCCACTCTCCGTCTCCGCCCGCCATCCGTGTCCGGGTCTCCGCTCTCCGCTCGCTCATCCGTCGGCACGGCCGGCTGCCTTGCACATGCGCACTGTGCATTGTGGGAGATCTGGCCACCATTGCTGTCCAGTCGCCGCTTCGCCGCGACCGCTGAAAACCAACACAGAATCACTCCCTGGAGCTGTAAAACCCCTGTCTCACGGTGAGTGTTGACACACGAGGTACCCCGAGTTAAAACTCGTGGCAATAACGTACGATTAACGTAGCTGTAAAGTCGGAACTCGTGGACGTAACTTAGAGACTCGTGGCGATAAAGGCAGGTACCCGTGAAACTTGTTAACTCTTGAAAAAACCAAACATGTTTAAAGTTTTCCACGAGTCAAATTTACTCTTGTGGTTAAGAATTGAAACATTTTAGCTCGTTGTAAGAACGTAGTGGCCCGTGCGTTTACCTTAGTGTATCGTGAGTCTACCGTGGGAACTCTTTAACTCAGCGGGCAGGCAGCATTAAGTTCACAACACGCGAGGATTATGTGTGTCATGTATTGGTGTGAATGAAGCGTGTTGGTGGGCGGGCAGTGTGTAAGATGGATAACGATACCATGGGACAAACTGGAGTCAGACATAGAAACATAAAAAATAGGTGCAGGAGTAGGCCATTCGGAGTTACTCCATCTTATGTTGTCTATCTGCGACTTGGTACTCTGCAGATTAATAAACAAAAACAAAGTTTCTACTTACCCACAGGGAACTCAGCGGGCCGGGCCAGGCAGCAGCTCTGGAGAGAATGAATAGGTGATGTTTTGGGTCGAGACCCTTCTTGTCCTTTTCTCCAGAGATGCTGTCTGTGCCGCTGAGTTACTCCAGCTTTTTCTCTCTCCTTGTGGGTTTAAACCAGCATCTGCAGTTCCTTCCCACACGCTTCAACACTACAGGAGAGCCCGGTGTGGGGACTCGACCCAGTCGAGGGACGGCCGCTTCTTGCTCAGGCTTCAGGAAGTCGGTACAATGGAGAGGTATGAGGCTGCCATGGTCCTTGGAGCACTCGGGAATGCCATGGGCCATTATAACGTTACGGGTCACGGGTGCAGCAAAACTAGATTCAAGCTGACCGAGTCAGACATAATGGGTTTTAAAACCATTTCAGTGGAGGGCTCCATTCGATACACTCATGCACATGGCGACCGCCGAAGCTTTGGTTAGTGGTGAGTTTTCTATTCTCGAGTCCTATTCTTTATTGTTTATTTATGACTCCAGTTTGTCCCATGGTATTGTTATCCATCTTACACACTGCCTGCCCACCAACACGCTTCATTCACACGAATACATGACACACATAATCCTCGCGTGTTGTGAACTATGCTGGCACTAAAGTAGAAATAAACGCTTCGGGTATCACTGCTCCAGTGCTGCCCACCTCTTGCTTTGGGCGACACTCTAACAACTTGCAGTTTTTAACATGCGACTTTATCCATCGCATTTTCCGTCTAGTTTCACAAGCTCTCGGGAACGCTCAACATTCATGAAAGCGCCAAATGCGCAAGCTTCCCATTTAAAAACTTGCGGTTGTTATTAAATCGAATTTCGCAACAAATTTGCCACCCCCTCGGTCCAACTTGTTCATGCCAAGTTAGGTCCTTCCTGGATGGCTTGGGTTGCAAGAAGGTGGATAGGTTTGAGGTTTTTTTCTTCTTTGCAGTGCAGGAGGCTGAGGGATGACATTGTCTCATATTTGGCCTCTATCCCTCTAAACCTCTCATACCCACCAGGTTTCTGAAGAGTCTACAGTACAGCAAGGCTTGTGTTTCATTCAATACTTCCACCACCATCTCCCACTACCCTGGTAGTTACTCAAGAGTAACTCGGGAGAGGAACTTTGAACATCGCAGAAAACGGCAAACTTGTCATACCCATGGGAACTCGGTTAAACTCTTGATCATACACTTGGGATCTCGTACACAACCATGAGTTTCACTCGGGGTACCTCGTGGGTCAGCTCCTACCGTGAGACAGGGCTTTAACTCTTGGTTCTTGGTTTCCTGGTTCTCCAAAAATATTACAAATGGAATTCAAACTGGAGGTGTTGGAGGGTCCACCACCAAACTCCAAAATCTGAACAATAACAGTCTATAAACTCCGGAAGTGGCAGCGCGGCTCTGGCTGCAGCGGCTCATCGGAAGTCCTGTTTGTTTTGTGTTTTTTGTGTTGTTTATTTTGTTTGGTTAGTCTAGTTTTTGTTTTTTTAGTGGTGTTTTGTGGCGGGGGGGAGGGGGGGGTGAAACGGGGGCGTGCAGTCTCTCCCTGCGGGGGGATGCGACTTTTCTGTCGTATTCCCCTTCTCTGCCTCCGTCGGCGCTGAGGCCTAAATGGAGCTGGCGACCTCGAGGCTCCAGAGGCAGAGACCGTCTAGACTCGCCCTGAGTTTGCTACCATGAGGGCGGTCCGGCACAGGAGAGGAGCGGCCAGCCCAAGATGGAACGAGGCTCCCGTCGGAACGGCCGAGCTCGGGGAGGTGCGGCGCTCGTAGCCCGAGGGAGGTTCGGCGCCCATGACGGGGCAGCCCGGCCGAAGGGAGGAGCAACGCCCATGTCGGGGCGGTCCGGCCCGGAGGAGGTTCGGCGCCCATGTCGGGGCAGCCCGGCTGAAGGGAGGAGCAAAGCCCATGTCGGGGCGGCCCGGCCCGGGGGAGAAGCGATGCCCGTGTCGGGGCGGCACGGCCGAAGGGAGGAGCAACACCCATGTCGGGGCAACCCGGCCCGGGGGAGGTCTGGGTGGGCGGCAGCTACGACCACCCCGGGACTCGGTGTTGAGCCGCGGGACTGTTATAACATCGCCCGGGGGGGTATCGCCTCAGCGCAGAGGGAGAAGAGGAGGGAAGAGACTGCAGACCAAAGACTTTTGCCTCCATCACAGTGGCGATGTTGGGTGGTCTCACTGTGGTGGATGTTAATTTGTGTTTATTGTTGTTTTTTATTGTATGTATGACTGCTTAAATTTCGTTCAGACTTCAGTCTGAATGACAAATAAAAGGCTATTCTATTCTATATTCTATTGCACTTTATCTGGTTATTTGGTTGGGTAGCTATGGTAGGGTGAAGACTATTCCATGTTTTAATTGTGCGGGGGAACCCTATGGAGCAGCTCAGGATAGAAGAAATTGGGTGACGTTTCGGGTAGAGGCCCTGCTTTAGACTCCTTCTGGTTTTAGTGTTTTTAGTTTAATTTAAAGATACAGCGTGGAAACAGGCCCTTCGGCCCATCGAGTCTACGCCGACCACCGATGACCCGTACACTAGTTCTATCCCACACATTAGCAACGTAAGTCAAGCGTCAAGGGTGTTTTATTCTCTCACGTCCCAGTTAGAACAATGAAATCCTTACATGCAGCAGCACAACAGAATATGTAAACATAGTACTCTGCGAACAATGTTATAAACGAGCTCTGACGTTCTGGTGATGTGCGGTGTCATTTCTCCAGTTACTATCTTTTTGCAACTATGCTTCCACAGTGGTTCTGACAGGTATGCTGATTTTCAAAATTTTCAAAGGCAGAAGGAAAAAATACTGCAGCGTCTGTGGACAGATGTTCAAACGTACATCCATGCCTGCAGCGTTCATTAGTAAATACACGTGAAAGAAAACATTCTTTTAATACATTAACTACTGAAAGGCATGTAAAATATGTAAATGCAAGGAGGTTGCATAATTTTAATCACCTGAGACCCACTGTTTCTGTCTGGCCTTGTACCGCTGAATTTATCTCCACATACTTCGATTCCATCCCATCCTCCCTTGTCCAAGTCCTTCTCACCTAAATGCAAGGCCTCATACACACTTCTATTCTTCAATAACTTTAATTTTTTAGGTCCCCATTGCTTCACCTTTACCATGGACGTCCAATCCCTTTCCACCTCCATCCCCAAACAGGAAGGTCTCAAGGCCCTCCAGTTCTTCCTCGAATAGAGCCCCAATCTATCTATTTCCCTCTACTAACACTCTACACTGCCCAGCAGAACTTGTCCTCACCCTCAACATCTTCTCTTTTGACTACTCTCACTTTCTCCAAGTTAAAGGTGCAAGGGTCCCAACTAGGGTCCCAACTACGCCTACCTTTCTATTGGTTACGTCAAACAGTCCTTGTTTCATGCATACACTACCACCAACCCACAACTATTTGCCGCTACATTGACTACTACATCGTGGCTGCCTCCTGCACCCATGCAGAACTCGTAGATTTTATTAGCTTCACCATGACCTGGCACTTTGCGCTCAAATTCACTTGGACCATCACTGACACCTCTCTCCCCTTTCTGGAACTCTCCATCACAGGGGACAGACTATTGACTGACGTATACTATAAACTTACCGACTCTGTTATCTGGACTACACTTCCACCCACCCAGCCACAGGCAAAGACATAATTCCATAGTCTTAATTCCTCTGTCTCTGCTCCCAATATGCTTTCCAATCTACGACATCCGAGATGTCCTTTCTCTAGTAACGTGGTTTTTCCCCTTGTGTCATAGATAATAATAATAATAATAATAATAATAGTAATAATGGATGGGATTTATATAGCGCCTTTCTAGATACTCAAGGCGCTTTACATCGCATTTTTCATTCACTCCTCAGTCACACTCGGTGGTGGTGAGCTACTTCTGTAGCCACAGCTGCCCTGGGGCAGACTGACGGAAGCGTGGCTGCTAATCTGCGCCTACGGCCCCTCCGACCACCACCAATCACTCACACACATTCACACACAGGCAAAGGTGGGTGAAGTGTCTTGCCCAGGGACACAACGACAGTATGCACTCCAAGCGGGATTCGAACCGGCTACCTTCGGGTCGCCAGCCGAACACTTAGCCCATTGCGCCATGTGTCACTTGTGTCTCCTCTATGGTTCTGCTCTTGCACCACCTCCACTCAGACGGAACAAGGATAGAGTTCCCCAGGTCCTCTCCTACTGTCGTTGTGTCACCTCACACGTGAACCCACCACCAGGTAACATCTTCCAATCTTCACCCTTTTCTGCCTTCTGCACTGACCGTTCCCTCCGCAACTCCTTTGTTCACTCATCTCTTCTCACCTAATCCACCCCCTCTCCAAGTACTTTCCCCTGCAGCCGCAGGAGATACAACACCTGTCCCTATAACTCTTACCTTGCTTCCATCCAGGGGCCTCAGCAGTCCTTCTGGGTGTAGCAAAAGTTCACATGCACCTCCTCCAACTTATCTACTGCATCCAGTGTTCCCTGTCCATATACAGCGGCCACCTGTTTATTGACAAGACCAAGCGTAGACTTGGCAACCGTTTCGCTGAACACCTGCACTTGGTCCACCAGGGCTTACTGCATCTCCTGGTTGCTAATCATTTTAACTCCCAAACTGACCTGGGCCTCCTACATTGCCAGATTGAAGCTACATGTAAACTGAATGGACAGCACCTGGTATTCCGCTTGGGTAGCTTACAACCCAGCGGTATGAACACTGAATTGTCCAATTTTAAACTAACCTCTT
This sequence comes from Leucoraja erinaceus, assembly GCF_028641065.1. Lineage (NCBI taxonomy): Eukaryota > Metazoa > Chordata > Chondrichthyes > Rajiformes > Rajidae > Leucoraja > Leucoraja erinaceus. The sequence continues at coordinate 108,286,647 of NC_073380.1, forward strand.
ACAACTACGTCTCCCCTCCCCATAACCTCCTCCCTGTGCCCCACCTGGACCCCCACCTATTTCTCCCCTCCCCCTGCCTCTGTCCTACATTTGTTCCCCTGACTTCACGATTCACTCTTCACTTTACCTCTGGCCTTTCTTCCAACCATCTGCCTAGCAAAGCCCCCTTCACCTGTGTCCACCTATTACGTCTCATGCTTTGCCCTGCCTCATCTCTTCCAGCTTTCTTCTGTGCCCTCCCCACCACAAGCAGTCTGAAGAAGAGTTCCAACCCGAATCGTCACCTCTCCATGTTCTCCAAAGATGCTGCCTGACCCACTGAGTTACTACATCACATTGTGTCCATTTGATTGCATAACTGGTTTGTTTTTAAATTTTGTTTTTTCCAATTCTGAACTTAAATGTTTGAGCAAGATGTGCTAGAAGAGATATTTTTCCCCACCACGTTCAATAACCTTTCGAACATAACACAAAGCAGATATAAATAATTATCTGTTTGACACACATGCACTTTGAGTTCAGAGGAAATGTTCTGTCAACTGCACTCCAACCTTCAATTTCTCAACGTCCAATAGCAGACTATAAGCTGCTGATTCCTCCAGTATTTGTGCAAATCTGCTTGCTTCATATAAACCAGGTTGAGCAGCAAATTGACAGATTAGGAAAGGGGGAGGTGCAACGTCACCTGGATGTCCTTGTACATCAGTCACTGAAAGTAAGCATGCAGGTGCAGCAGGCAGTGAAGAAAGCAAATGGCATGTTGGCCTTCATAGCGACAGGATTTGAGTATAGGAACAAGGATGTCCCACTGCAGTTGTACAGGACACTGGTGAGACCACACCTGGACTATATTGTATGCAGTTTGGTCTCCTAATTTTAGGAAGGACATTCTTGCTATTGAGGGAGTGAAGCCTAGGTTCACCAGGTTAATTCCCAGGATGAGGGGACTGACATATGATGAAAGAATGGATCAACTGGGCTTATATTCACTGGAATTTAGAAGGATAAGAGGGGATCTTATAGAAACATATTAAATTCTGAACGGATTGGACAGGGTAGATGCAAGAAACATGTTCCCAATGTATGGGGAGTCCAGAACCAGGGGTCACAGTTTAAGAATAAGGGGTCGGCCAGTTAAGACTGAGGTGAGGAAAAACCTTTTCACCCAGAGCGTTGTGAATCGGTGGAATGCTGTGCACAGAAGACACTGGAGGCCAATGAAGAGAGAGTTAGATATAGCTCTGTGGGCTAACTGAATCAATGTATATGGGGCGAAAGCAGGAACAGGGTACTGATTTTGGATGATCAACCATGATCATTTTGAATGGCGGAGCTGGCTCGAAGGGCCAAATGGCCAGCTTCTGTGCCTATTTTCTATGTTTCTATGAATGGCGAGCAGTGGCCACCAAGGACATAGAAACATAGAAAATAGGTGCAGGAGTAGGCCATTTGGCCCTTCGAGCCTGAACCGCCATTCAATACGATCATGGCTGATCATCCAACTCGGTATCCTGTACCTGCCTTCTCTCCATACCCCCTGAACCCTTTAGCCACAAGGGCCACATCTAACTCCCTCTTAAATATAGCCAATGAACTGGCCTCAACTACCTTCTGTGGCAGAGAATTCCAGAGATTCACCACTCTCTGTGTGAAAAATGTTTTTCTCATCTCGGTCCTAAAAGACTTCCCCTTATCCTTAAACTGTGACCCCTTGTTCTAGACTTCCCCAACATACGGAATAATCTTCCTGCATCTAGCCTGTCCAACCCCTTAAGAATTTTGTACGTTTCTATAAGATCCCCCCTCAATCTTCTAAAATCTAGCGAGTACAAGCCGAGTCTATCCAGTCTTTCTTCATATGATAGTCCTGACATCCCAGGAATCAGTCTGGTGAACCTTCTCTGTACTCCCTCTATGGCAAGAATATCTTTCCTCAAATTAGGAGACCAAAACTGTATGCAATACTCCAGGTGTGGTCTCACCAAGGCCCTGTACAACTGCATGTATATTGTATAACTGCATGGACATATTGGCATATATCATCCTAGCCTTTAAAATGTACATCAGATAAAAAACGGATAAAAAACACCACATCTAACATCTTTGACTCCATAGAGAATCTGTCTTGTCTGTTCAAACTTTCTTCTCTTTTGAACGATCTCAAAGGGATAATCCCTACGCAGCTTTTTAGGTTGCGAAATGGTCATTTAAAATGGCTTGCATGACGCGTGCGATAATATGCTCGGATGAAGTGCGTAGTTATCAGTCAGAATTATACTCAATGAAGCATTCACATATTATTTATGCTTCAAATAAAGTCACAAACAAAACATATTCACCAATCAAGACATGATATATCCCACAATGACATGCAGCAAAATTATACTACAGTATCTCAACTCTTTTTACACATTGCAATGAATGCAATTTCTATTATTTCTTTCCACTTCCAAACAAAAATGTAGTTGGATTATTCAGCGTATGATCAACCTGTGTCAATAAATCCTGGACCATGGTTACATATGCTTGACCATACACACTACAGATCGATGCAAGCATGTTTTCTGTGATGGACCGACAATTATCATGACATGGCCATAGCATGGATCTTTTCCTCTTGAATCTTCAATCATCAATCTCTGTTGTGCCCAGTCACATCAAGGTAACTTGATAAAGAATTGAATCGATCTGTTTGATACCGTTGCAGGTAGACACTAACAACATCAAGAGGGGAAAAATATATACATAATATATCCCTTCTGCTCTAGGGTTTTATAATTTAAAAGAAATAAAGAGAATGGAAATGTCCTTTGATTTTCTTTTTCTTGTAACATACTTGTTACTGTATTATTATTATTACCTGTCCAGACCTACACCATACTTTTGAATGTACATAGTACCTCTTTTACTCTGTGGCTACTAAGAAGATGAGTCATTGATGTAGGTGACTATATTGAATCAATCATGGAACTTGGCAAGTGAGATTGCCCAGAAGGGCAATAAAAATGGCTGAAGTGGTTATTTTTATTTTTTAATTTTTTATTTGGAGGGGGGAGGGGGGGGGGATATCACCTTTAAATGAACAGAAACATTATATTTGTGAGAACTTGTGTAACTTTTCTGCTTGATATTTAAACCATCTCCTGAAAAGCAAAGTGAAGACAGAGCTGTTCAAATATATCTAAAAGTCACTTTAATTGTCATCCGAGTCGCTCTTGAGCAGAGCATCCTCATCAGACTTGTCACTGTCAGGGTGAGGTCCTGAGGCAGATGCTGCAGCTGAGTCTTCTCCCGTGTCAAGCCACCTTGCCCTCATCCCTCCTGCATGCCACAAACTGATGGCTGGCCAGGGATCAAAGTCCTTGATGTTACTGGCCTGCAGCATGATGAGGAGCTGGTCCATCACCTGGTCGTCCTGGAGGGAACTTCTGATGGTGGTCTTCAGCTGCCTCAGCCGGCTGAAGCCTCGCTCAGCCTCAGCTGAACCTGCCGGTATGGTAAGGACGAGGTCAAGGAGAGTGCAAATGTTGGGTAGCTCTACTGGTGTGGGACGTCAGGAACACCATGCTGTATCACAACAACCCTTTCAGCAACATGGCTGTCACTTGGCACTACATTGGAGCATTAGGGGGAGCTTCAATGACCACATTTTGAGGTGGGTTTCTGATGGAAAAAGTGGGGGAGGACTGGTAAGCGAGATACAGAAACACAGAGACAGAAAGAGCAGAGGCAGAGACAGAGATGGACAGAGATGGAGACAGAGACAGAGAGATACAGAGATGGAGACAGAGACAGATAGAAAGACAGGGGCAGAGACAGATACATGGATAGGACAGGTTTGGAGGGATATGGACCAAACGCGGGCAGGTGGGGCTAGTGTAGCTGGAACATGTTGGCCAGTGTGGGCAGAAGGGCCTGTTTCCACACTGTATCACTCTATGATTCTATGACTCTAAGAGACAGAGATAGACAGTTAGTTAGCAGGACAGAAACTGCTGGAGTAACTCAGTGGGACAGGCAGCATCTCTGGAGAGAAGGAAAGGGTGATGTTTCGGGTCGAGACCCTTCTTCAGACTGATGTCAGGGGAGTGGTTAGGACAGAGATAGAATGTAGTCGGAGACAGTAAGACTTGTGGGAGAACTGGGAAGGAGGAGGGGATGGAGAGAGAGGGAAAGCAAGGACTACTTGAAGTTAGAGAAGTCTATGGTCATACCATTGTTAACCACTCCCGACAGCCTGAAAAGAGGTTGTTGTGTCGTGGTCGGGTCGTGACGCATGGTGACACATGTAGTGACGTGTGGGTGACGCGCGGTGTCTCCCTGTCACCCCAGGATTTTGGAATGCTCAAAACCCAGGGGCAACATTTGGGTGTCTCATCGTGTCGTGCGCCCTGTCACACACTGGTGTATGCTATCCTGCGGGTGACGCCTGGTTAGGGATAGGGTTGGGGTTAGGGACCACAGGTGGGTTGTAAAATATTCTTCCTTCAATGCATGGATTTTAAACATTAATATATTAAAATTAATACAATAAAATCAATTGTGTAAATGAAAAGATGTCTGAATCAATCAGTTTTATTTTGTATTGGTCTGCGCCCAGATCCAATCACCGTCTCTAACTTTTCACAGGGATGGATTCAGTGAGTGTAGACTGAACTACTCTCTCCCCTCCACCCCTCTCCCGCCCCATCCCTCCTTCTCCACCCCTCTCCCACCCTTCTCCCCTCCCTTCTCACCTTCTTCCCTCCCCCCCTCATCCTCCCTTCGCCCCGCACCACTCTTCTTCCCCTTCTCCACTCCCCCCCAGTTCCCTCCTCTCCTGCCCTTCTCCAACCCCCCCCCCCCCCCCCCCCCCCGACGACCCCCAATTGTGGACCCAACCCATGACCAGCGATTCCCCCGCACATTATCCCACACACGCTAGGGAAAATGTACACAAACCTGTGCGCCTTTGGAGTGCGGGAGGTAACCCTAACACTAACTCTAGGTTGATAGGCTTGGTATTTTAGTAATAAATTGTCCCTAGCGTGTGTGGGATAGTGTGCGGGGGATCTCTGGTCGGTGCAGACTCAGTGGGCTGAAGGGCACTGTATCTCTGAACTAAATGTGACACAGGGGCACCAGAGGTTGGATTCGAACCCCCAACACTGGAAAGCTGATTTAAAAGGACATTAATTTACAGCAATTGAACACCAAATTCCTTCCAATTGGCCTATAAATTAATGTAAATGAGATTTAAAAATCACGTTTTATTGTGAATTATTTGTGAATATTATTTGGACACTTAGGCTATTTAAAAATGTTAATTATTTATTAAGAAATGGATAAATGTTTAGATCTAGTAATTGAAGTAATTTGGAATTAGCTACAATTGGGTAACTAACTAATTATATGCTTTAATTTCAGGTCATCCAAGTAAGATTATTTTATATTTGTTTCAGAATGCTTCAATCCATGATAACTGAAGATTTCATTCAGTTATCTTAACTTTTAAGAAAGTTATGGGCTTTTGACTGTCCACGATCACAGCTTTTTTGTTATGTCCATAGAAAATCAATAGGGAACAAGATGCTAATTTCCGAATATGAAAATGGCCATAACTTTTTAAATACTTGAGATATGAAACATAGAAACATAGAAATTAGGTGCAGCAGTAGGCCATTCGGCCCTCCGAGCCTGCACCGCCATTCAATATGATCATGGCTGATCATCCAACTCAGTATCCCGTACCTGCCTTCTCTCCATACCCCCTGATCCCCTTAGCCACAAGGGCCACATCTAACTCCCTCTTAAATATAGCCAATGAACTGGCCTCAACTACCCTCTGTGGCAGAGAGTTCCAGAGATTCACCACTCTCTGCGTGAAAAAAGTTCTTCTCGTCTCGGTTTTAAAGGATTTCCCCTTTATCCTTAAGCTGTGACCCCTTGTCCTGGACTTCCCTAACATCGGGAACAATCTTCCTGCATCTAGCCTGTCCAACCCCTTAAGAATTTTGTAAGTTTCTATAAGATCCCCTCTCAATCTTCTAAATTCTAGAGAGTATAAACCAAGTCTATCCAGTCTTTCTTCATAAGACAGTCCTGACATCCCAGGAATCAGTCTGGTGAACCGTCTCTGCACTCCCTCTATGGCAATAATGTCCTTCCTCAGATTTGGAGACCAAAACTGTACGCAATACTCCAGGTGTGGTCTCACCAAGACCTTGTACAACTGCAGTAGAACCTCCCTGCTCCTATACTCAAATCCTTTTGCAATGAAAGCTAACATACCATTCGCTTTCTTTACTGCCTGCTGCACCTGCATGCCTACCTTCAATGACTGGTGTACCATGACACCCAGGTCTCGCTGCATCTCCCACTTTCTCAATCGGCCACCTAATCGAGGGTTGTCGAAGGTAAAGCTCGTTTAGAAAAAAAAGGTAAGTAAACCGACCGGTATTGTTAAATGCCCGCTAAACCTTCCGGTAGGCGGCGAGACTATCGTCAGCAGCGGCCTCTGCAGCCCGTCCACATTTTTATTATTTTTTGTCTATGTTTCTATGTAGTTTTTGTTATTTTTTGTTGGGGTGTGTGTGTGTGGGGGGGTGGGGGTGGGGTGGGAGGGAGGGGGTAACTTTTAAATCTCTCCCTGCACAGGAGACCCGACCTTTTCTTGTCGGGTCTCCGTTGTCGTTCGGGGCTGCAACGAGTAGCGGCCTCCAACAGGAGAAGACCGGGGGCTCTGGTGCCGACGACTCACCTCACCGTCACGGAGCTGGCCGAGTCCAGAGCGGGGGGGGGGGGGGGGGGGGGGGGGGGGGGAGAGTGCAGTGGTGAGATATGCCATAGAGGGAGTGCAGAGACGGTTCACCAGACTGATTCCTGGGATGTCAGGACTGTCTTATGAAGAAAGACTGGATAGACTTGGTTTATACTCTCTAGAATTTTAGAAGATTGAGAGGGGATCTTATAGAAACTTACAAAATTCTTAAGGGGTTGGACAGGCTAGATGCAGGAAGATTGTTCCCGATGTTAGGGAAGTCCAGGACAAGGGGTCACAGCTTAAGGATAAAGGGGAAAATCCTTTAACACCGAGACGAGAAGAACTTTTTTTTCACGCAGAGAGTGGTGAATCTCTGGAACTCTCTGCCACAGAGGGTAGTTGAGGCCAGTTCATTGGCTATATTTAAGAGGGAGTTAGATGTGGCCCCTGTGGCTAAGGGGATCAGGGGGTATGGAGAGAAGGCAGGTACGGGATACTGAGTTGGATGATCAGCCATGATCATATTGAATGGCGGTGCAGGCTCGAAGGGCCGAATGGCCTACTCCTGCACCTAATTTCTATGTTTCTATGTTTCTATTACCTTTGATTGCCTTCAATTACCTACGAATGACATGCCAACCTACGACGACCTGCCTCCCGGACATCGGGCCGCCCGTAGCGGCAACTGCGGAGAGCTTGGGGAGGCCCTGACCACGAGGAACAGTGGAGGAAGAGACTGACTTTGGTGCCTTCCCACACAGTGGGAAATTTTGATTCTGCTGTGTGGGGATGTTTTATGGTAAATTCTATAGTGTGTGTTCTTTATACCCTTTCTGGCTTAATCCCTCCCTTCACCACCTCCAGTTTAAATTCCAGTTGGAATATTTTGGAGGACCCAAGAACCAAGAAGAACCAAGAACCTCGACTAAACCTACTAGTAAAAAAATATTGATTTTTTCCACGGCTACCTTTTTTTTTTACTCCCGGGCATTTTTCAGCTTGCTGAAAAAAAACGCCGCGACCTAACTGAGGCCTCGAGTACGCGGGGACTACTGTCGAGCATGAAGGAGTGTTAAGGGCCTGTCCCACTTTGGAGACCTTAACAGCACCCTCTGGTGATCTTGCCCACCACCCAAGGTTTCCATGAGGTCACCGGAGGTTTTGGTCACTCTCCCTAATGATCAAAAGTTGTTTTCCGTGTGGTCGAGGCTTCATCTAGGTTGCTGCTATTTTTTCATCATGATTAAAACCGGCCTCGACTAAAAATAGGTTGCCGTTTTAAAAATCATTTTTTAGTCGCAGGTCTAGTCGAAGCCGGTTGTAATGCTAGTCGAAGGTAGTCAAGGGAGGTCGAAGGAGGTTTTCTTCATAGTCGAGGAAGGTTTTCAATATATGCGTGGGTGGTGGTAAGAGGTTGCAGGTCATCTCGACCTTGATTTTTTTGGGGGTAAGGTCACCAGAGGTTGATGTTTAGGTCTCCTAAGTGGGACTGGCCCTTTACAAAGACCTCCTATTCTTGTGTCAACCATGCTGCAAGTATGAGTCGAGGGCAAACTCTTTTAAAGTCGCGAATTAGGTCCCCGCAGTGGGATAGGCCCTTTAGACATTCAATCCATCGCATCTGCTAAACTATTCAATAAGATTATGGTTGATTATCATGATTGTACTTCATTGTACTAATCCTATCTCCCTGTTTTGCCTATCTAACTCTCTGCTGATCTGAGTTGCCAGGGAAGGTCCCTAAAGCTGAACCAATAACCTATTTTTTTCCCAGAGGTACTGCTTGACTGGGTGAGCTCTAGCATTTCTGTTTCTGTTTCAGATTCCAACATCTGCAGATTTGTTTTCCATTATAATCATGACTAAAATTAGGGACTGACCACAACTCTTGGGTTTCATTACGTCTGGGTGCTGAAATGTCTTACATCACATTGCCGATCTTCTTCTTTTGTGTCCCTCTTGTTACAAATGTTGACCTAGCTGTCATCGTCCGTCCTGAAAAGGATGTAAGCTTCTGGCGACAATCAGTGGGAGCCGTCACTTGTCGCAATAGATGATGGTGGTAGCAGAATTAGCTCAGGATACTGCCAGTTGCCAGCCCCACGACATATTGCTAATTAGCTGACCTCTCATCGTAAGGCTGATCACTCATTCCAGATATTCCAGCCGTGAGTAGATCCTATCAAGCACTATAGGAACTTAGCACTTTTCAATTAGATGACTTCTCTTTTTTCTAAAACTCCAGAAAGTGCATGTCCAGTAGGTTTTAGCTCGTACCTTGACACAAGTTGAATTATCCTTAGTGATAGATTGGGATTTGTCTGATTTCAGGTAATGCATGGAAGGTCATCGGGTCAAAGGGCGTGACGCCCGGAACAGCTCAATCCATGTGAAGTACATGGCAGCTTCCGGCATATACTGTTAATACACGAAACGTGGACTTTCTTACCCGTTAAAAAACACTGAAATGGTCATTTTTTGCGCTGTAAATAATTGTGGAAATCAGGGTAAGCGTGAGAGACATTTATCCTAGTTCAGAATTCCAAAAATGAGGAGAAATTATGGTAGAGTGAAGCAAGAGCTGAAGGGACAACAACAGCTAAAGTAGTTGGCGAACATTGGCCGTGCAGATATAAAGATTGAAACTATTGGGAATTATCACGTTTGCTCACTGCATTTCATCAACAGAAAGGCTTTATTTGTGTTTTTTCTTGATTCCTTTGGTACAGGTATCTAAACAGTTTCAGAAGTGATAAATCTGGCTGCAAAATTTTAAAATCGCCCATGGTTCTGAAGTGGGTTTTTACATGCAAAAATAAAATGTTTCTGAAGCTAAATTTATCATAAAAACACACCAGACTTACGAGTGGTCTGTAGAAAAATAAGTTTTCTATCATTATGCTATTGAGATGTATATTTTGGCAAATAATAAAATGTAGCAGTGGACCGCGGGTCAAATGAGATGGAGGAACTGAGTGAAATCCAGGTTAGCAGGGAAGTGATGTTAGATAAATTGAATGGATTAAAGGCCGATAAATCCCCAGGGCCAGATAGGCTGCATTCCAGAGTACTTAAGGAAGTAGCCCAAGAAATAGTGGATGCATTAGTGATAATTTTTCAAAACTCTTTAGATTCTGGAGTAGTTCCTGAGGATTGGAGTGTAGCTAATGTAACCCCACTTTTTAAAAAGGGAGGGAGAGAGAAAACGGGGAATTACAGACCAGTTAGTCTAACATCGGTAGTGGGGAAACTGCTAGAGTCAGTTATTAAAGCTGGGATAGCAGCACATTTGGAAAGTGGTGAAATCATTGGACAAAGTCATATGGATTTACGAAAGGTAAATCATGTCTGACAAATCTTATAGAATTTTTCGAGGATGTAACTAGTAGAGTGGATAAGGGAGAACCAGTGGATGTGTTATATTTGGCCTTTCAGAAGGCTTTCGACAAGGTCCCACATCAGAGATTAGTATACAAACTTAAAGCACACGGTATTGGAGGTTCAGTATTGATGTGGATAGAGAACTGGCTGGCAAACAGGAAGCAAAGTGTAGGAGTAAACGGGTCCTTTTCACAATGGCAGGCAGTGACTAGTGGGGTACCGCAAGGCCCAGTGCTGGGACCCCAGAATTTTACAATATATATTAATGATTTGGACGAGGGAATTGAATGCAACATCTCCAAGTTTGCAGATGACACAAAGCTGGGGGGCAGTGTTAGCTGTGAGGAGGATGCTCGGAGGCTGCAAGATGACTTGCATAGGTTGGGTGAGTGGGCAAATGCATGGTAGATGCAGTATAATGTGGATAAATGTGAGGTTATCCACTTTGGTGGCAAAAACAGGAAAGTAGACTATTATCTGAATGGTGGCCGATTAGGAAAAGTGGAGATGCAGCGAGACCTGGGTGTCATGGTACACCAGTCATTGAAAGTAGGCATGCAGGTGCAGCAGGCAGTGAAGAAAGCGAATGGTATGTTAGCATTCATAGCAAAAGGATTTGAGTATAGGAGCAGGGAGGTTCTACTGCAGTTGTACAGGGTCTTGGTGAGAACACACCTGGAGTATTGCGTACAGTTTTGGTCTCCAAATCTGAGGAAAGACATTCTTGCCATAAAGGGAGTACAGAGAAGGTTCACCAGACTGATTCCTGGGATGTCAGGACTTTCATATGCAGAAAGACTGGATAGACTCGGCTTGTACCCGCTAGAATTTAGGAGATTGAGGGGGGATCTTATAGAAACTTACAAAATTCTTAAGGGGTTGGACAGGCTAGATGCAGGAAGATTGTTCCCGATGTTGGGGAAGTCCAGAACAAGGGGTCACAGTTTAAGGATAAAGTAGAAATTCTTTAGGACCGAGATGAGAAAAACATTTTTCACACAGAGAGTGGTGAATCTCTGGAACTCTCTGCCACAGAGGGTAGTTGAGGCCAGTTCATTGGCTATATTTAAGAGGGAGTTAGATGTGGCCCTTGTGGCTAAAGGGATCAGAGGGTATGGAGAGAAGGCAGGTACAGGATACTGAGTTGGATGATCAGCCATGATCATATTGAATGGCGGTGCAGGCTTGAAGGGCTGAATGGCCTACTCCTGCACCTATTTTCTATGTTTCTATGTCCTGACAGCTTAAACACCCACTCCCTTTCAAATATATTGTCAATTTGCTGAGGTTGATTATGCCAAATTAACAACAAAATATGCCATTCCTTGGCTTGCATCTGAGTAAAATGTAATTCAAAACCCACGTATGGTTTGCGATTTTTTAAATGATAAATTTTGCTTCATAAGCGTTTTCTTTTTAATGTAAAAACCCACATGAGAACCATGGATGATTTTAAAATTTTACAGCCAGACTTATCACCTCTGAAACATTTTAGATACCAAAGGAATCTAGAAAAAACACAAATAAAGCCTTTCTGGTGATGAAATACAGTGAGCAAACGTGATAATTCCCAATAGTTTCAGTTATTTCAATAGATCACTTCTGTTTAAGGTGGTAGGGGAAAGATTTAATGAGGGCAACCTTTTAGACACAGCGGGTGAGGGAACAAGCTGCCAAAGGAAGTAGGAAATGTGGGCAAAAGGGACCAGCTTCGATGTGACATCTTGGTCAGCATGGATGAGTTAGGCTGAAGGGCTTGTTTTTGTGCTGTGTGACAAAAATGAGGAGCAATTGGGTAATCTTACGCTGCTGAACTGAAATGAGGAGCAATTGGGTAATCTTATGAAAATCACACTTCAGAAACAGATCAGATCAAGAAACAGCTGATGTTGGAGTCTGGAGAAAAAACAAACAGCTGGAAGTGCTCTGAAGCAAAGATACTAGAGGAACATATAATGTTTGCTGTGAAGAAGGGTGTCGCCCATTCCTCTCTCCAGTGATGCTGCCTGTGGACAAGCTGGAAGAGCTCAGTGGGTTCTGATCAGAGGCTCCATGGTTTAAAATGAAAAGCTCTGTCTGTCTGTCACTCTAACATGAGATCTGATTCCAAAAGGACATAGAAACATAGAAAATAGGTGCAGGAGTAGGCCATTCGGTCCTTCGAGCCTGCATCGCCATTCAATATGATCATGGCTGATCATCCAACTCAGTATCCTGTACCTGCCTTCTCTCCATACCCCCTGATCCCTTTAGCCACAAGGGCCACATCTAACTCCCTCTTAAATATAGCCAATGAACTGGCCTCAACTACCTTCTGCGGCAGAGAATTCCAGAGATTCACCACTCTCTGTGTGAAAAAGGTTTTCCTCATCTCGGTCCTAAAAGATTTTGCCCTTATCCTTAAACTGTGACCCCTTGTTCTGGACTTCCCCAACATCGGGAACAATCTTCCTGCATCTAGCCTGTCCAACCCCTTAAGAATTTTGTAAGTTTCTATAGGGTGATTTCACTAAAGGTCACTGGAGCGTAGATCCGCACCCACGTGACCAAAATTCTCAAGTGGAGGACACTCGAGGGTTCCCGGACATGTTAGTGGATGGCAAAACACGCACTTTCCCACCCGTTAAAAACATAGAAAACGGCGAGGTTGTGAGCTGCAATTTACTGTGCCAGTTGGGGTGACCGTGAGGCACAGCTACCTAAGGCATTATTAACTTACTTTTGATGAAATTCAGCAAGCAAACGCGATAATTCCCGATATTTTGGACCTTTAAATATCCACGGCAAATGTTGGCTGTTCACTTCCGCCGGTTTGGCACCTTCAGTTCCCTCTTGAATTTACCTTACTTGCTATCTTTTTTTTTCCCTGTAAATCTAGGTAGCTGTGCCTCACGGTCACCCCGACTGGCACAGTAAATTGCAGCTCACAACCTCGCCGTTTTCTATGTTTTTAACGGGTGGGAAAATGCGATTTTCCCCATCCACTAACATGTACTGGAACCCTCGAGTGTCCTCCACTTGAGAATTTTGGTCACGTGGGTGCGGATCTACGCTCCAGTGACCTTTAGTGAAATCACCCTATAAGATCCGCCCTCAATCTTCTAAATTCTAGCGAGTGTAAACCAAGTCTATCCAGTCTTTCTTCATAAGACAGTCCTGACATCCCAGGAATCAGTCTGGTGAACCTTCTCTGCACTCCCTCTATGGCAATAATGTCCTTCCTCAGATTTGGAGACCAAAACTGTATGCAATACTCCAGATGTGGTCTCACTAAGACACTGTACAACTGCAGTAGAACCTCCCTGCTCCTATACTCAAATCCTCTTGCTATGAAAGCCAACATACCATTTGCTTTCTTTACTGCCTGCCGCACCTGCATGCCTACCTTCAATGACTGGTGTACCATGACACCCAGGTCTCGCTGCATCTCCCCCTTTCCCAATCGGCCACCATTTAGATAATAATCTACTTTCCTGTATTTGCCACCAAAATGGATAACCTCACGTTTATCCACATTATACTGCATCTGCCAAACATTTGCCCACTCACCCAGTCTATCCAAGTCACCTTGCAGTCTCCTAGCATTCTCCTCACAGCTAACACTGCCCCCCAGCTTAGTGTCTTCCGCAAACTTGGAGATATTGCCTTCAATTCCCTCATCCAGATCCAGACCAAAACAAACAGCTGGAAGTGCTCTGAAGCAAAGATACTAGAGGAACATATAATGTTTGCTGTGAAGAAGGGTGTCACCCATTCCTCTCTCCAGTGATGCTGCCTGTGGACAAGCTGGAAGAGCTCAGTGGGTTCTGATCAGAGGCTCCATGGTTTAAAATGAAAAGCTTTCTCTGTCTGTCTGTCTGTCTGTCTGTCACTCTAACATGAGATCTGATTCCAAAAGGACAAGCCATGAAAGTACAGTAGAAAGTGTGTGAGTTTTGTCATTTACCTTAGTTCCGTGATAGAAGTCATCGACAGCTTGTGTGCCCATGAAGGGGAGCTGCATGTGTGTGTGGGTGTCGATGCCGCCCGGCAGCACCAGTTTACCGGCGGCCTCGATCACTCTGGTCCCCGGCGGCAGCGACGCCAGCGGCAGCTTAGGCCCCACATCGTGAATCCGGCCGTGGTCAATGTAGACGTCGGCGAACTCGGAGCGGTCTTCGTTCACCACCTTGCCGCCACGGATCAGGATGGGGTGGCCGCCCGGTCCCGCCCGCTCCATCTCCCCCTCTCCCCCCTGTGTGTAAACGCGGCCCTGTGTTGGGGCTGACGGACACACAGTCAGCGAGCGCCAGCGGGTCGACAAACACAGTCCCAGTGAAGGAGGAGCGGGGAATGTCGGCTGGGAGTTGGCGGGCGGGCGGCGAGATTGGGCAATAAAAATTACACACCAGGCACAATGTGGACGGTGATGCCGCGTAGACTGGTCCGTTTCAGGAACCCCCTCCCCTTCCTTCACTCAGCCCACGTGAACCGCCCCGCCCCGACCGGACCCGACCCGCCCCGACCGGACCCGACCCGCCCCGACCGACCCGACCGGACCCGACCGGACCCGACCCGCCCCGACCGGACCCGACCCGCCCCGACCGGACCCGACCGGACCCGACCGGACCCGACCGGACCCGACCCGCCCCGACCGGACCCGACCCGCCCCGACCTGACCCGACCCGCCCCGACCCGGACCCGACCCGCCCCGACCGGACCCGCCGCCCCGACCGGACCCGGGACCCGACCCCCGACCACCTTGACCTTGACCCTCGCCACTCCCCGACCCCCCTCCAGCAACCCACAGCCGTCCCGACCTTACCTGGACCCGCCTGGACTCTCCACCGGACCGACCGACCCGACCCGACCAACACTGCTCTCTCTCCCCGATCCCCGCCCGCCCCGACCGGACCGGACCGACCGGACCCGACCGGACCCGACCCGCCCCGACAAGGGACAGAGTCCCCCTAGTCACCGGACCCGAAACCCGACCCCGCCCCGAGAAATTAGGTGCAGGAGTAGAGGCCATTTGGCCCTTCGAGCCTGCACCGCCATTCAATATGATCATGGCTGATCATCCAACTCAGTATCCCGTACATAGAAATTAGGTGCAGGAGTGCCTTCTCTCCATACCCCCTGATCCCTCTCCATACCCTCTGATCCCTTTAGCCACAAGGGCCACATCTAACTCCCTCATAAATATAGCCAATGAACTGGCCTCGACTACCCTCTGTGGCAGAGAGTTCCAGAGATTCACCACTCTCTGTGTGAAAAAAGTTCTTCTCATCTCGGTTGTAAAGGATTTCCTCCTTATCCTTAAGCTGTGACCCCTTGTCCTGGACTTCCCCAACATCGGGAACAATCTTCCTGCATCTAGCCTGTCCAACCCCTTAAGAATTTTGTAAGTTTCTATAAGATCCCCTCTCAATCTCCTAAATTCTAGAGAGTATAAACCAAGTCTATCCAGTCTTTCTTCATAAGACAGTCCTGACATCCCAGGAATCAGTCTGGTGAACCTTCTCTGCACTCCCTCTATGGCAATAATGTCCTTCCTCAGATTTGGAGATCAAAACTGTACGCAATACTCCAGGTGTGGTCTCACCAAGACCCTGTACAACTGCAGTAGAACCTCCCTGCTCCTATACTCAAATCCTTTTGCTATGAAAGCCAACATACCATTCGCTTTCTTTACTGCCTGCTGCACCTGCATGCCTACCTTCAATAACTGGTGTACCATGACACCCAGGTCTCGCTGCATCTCCCCCTTTCCCAATCGGCCACCAGACCCCGCAACACTGCTCTTTCTCCCCATCCCCGCACTCGCAACAAGGGCAGAGTCCCCCTGGTCCTCACCTTTCACCCCACTCCGCCGTTTCCGCCCCCTCCAACGTGACCCCACCACTCGCCACATCTTCCCATCTCCCCCCATGTCTGCCTTCCGCAAAGACCGCTCCCTCCGCAACTCCCTTGTCAATTCTTCCCGTCCCTCCCGCACCACCCCCCCCTCCCCGGGCACTTTCTGTTGCAACCGCAAGAAATGCAACACCTGTCCCTTCACCTCCCCCCTCGACTCCATTCAAGGTCCCAAGCAGTCGTTCCAGGTGCGGCAGAGGTTCACCTGTATCTCCTCCAACCTCATCTATTGCATCCGCTGCTCTAGATGTCAGCTGATTTACATCGGGGAGACTAAGCGGAGGTTGGGCGATCGTTTCGCCAAACACCTCCGCTCAGTCCGCAATAACCTACTTGAACTCCCGGCGGCTCAGCACTTCAACTCCCCCGCCCATTCCCAATCCGACCTCTCTGTCCTGGGTCTCCTCCATTGCCAGAGTGAGCAACACCGGAAATTGGAGGAACAGCATCTCATATTCCGCCTGGGTTGCTTGCGTCCGGATGGCATGAACGTTGAATTCTCCCAGTTTTGCTAGCCCTTGTTGTCTCCTCCCCTTCCTTAACCCTCGAGCTGTCTCCTCCCATCCCCCCCGTCCTCGGGCTCCTCGTCCTCCCTTTTTCCTTCCTTCCTTCTCCCCCCCCACCCACCCCCCATCAGTCTGAAGAAGGGTTTCAGCCCGAAACGTCGCCATTTCCTTCGCTCCATAGATGCTGCTGCACCCGCTGAGTTTCTTCTGCTCGCTCAGTTGCCCAACACTCTAATTCAAAGATACTAGCTCCTCTAGTATCTTTGCTCTAATTCTCCATCCCATTCCTACACACACATATTTCTGTCCTCGTCTCCTCCACTGTCAGGGTGAGGCTAAATGCAAATTGGAGGAACAGCATCTCATATTTCACTTGGGCAACTTACAGCCCAGCAGTATGAATATTGATTTATCTCACTTCACCTAGCCTCTTCTCAGAAGAAACAAAGGTCAGATTTGGAATAGGAGGGGGAGTTGAAGTGCTGAGCCACCGGAAGATCAGGTATGTTATTGCGAACCGAGCAGAGGTGTTGGGCGAAGCGATCGCCAAGCCTGCGCTTGGTCTCACCGATGTAGAGCAGCTGACACCTAGAGTAGCTCGGGGCTGGAACGGTGCTCCCATGAGGGCGGCCCGGCTCGATGCTGGAATGGAGCTCCCGTGAGGGCGGCCCAGCGCGGGGCTGAGACGGTGCTCCCGTGAGGGCGGCCCAGCTCGGGGCTGAGACGGTGCTCCCGTGAGGGCGGCCCAGCTCGGGGCTGAGACGGTGCTCCCGTGAGGGCGGCCCAGCTCGGGGCTGAGACGGTGCTCCCGTGAGGGCGGCCCGGCGCGGGGCGGAGACGGTGCTCCAGCGGCTGAGGCGGCGTTCTGGCAGCGGCGATATGAAATCCGGGGCTCGGCCGCGGGCCAGTGGACGACATCGTCGGAACTCGCAGGTCACAGGCTGGTGCCTGTTTTCCGGAGCTCCCGTGGCAACAGCTGCATCCGCTGGACTGGACGGCGGCAGCTTCGACCACCCCCGGGCCGCGGAGCTTGAACCGGCCCATTCCCGGAGCTCGGTGAGCCGCAGAAGACTAGTAACCCTACCATCAGGTGCCTGGTGAACTCACTGTGGTGGATGTTGATTTGTGTTTATTGTGTGTTTTGTTGTTTATTATTACATGTGTATGACTGCAGGCAGGGAAAGGGAATTGCCTCAGCGCAGAGGGACAGGAGGGAAGAAACTGCAGCCCTAAGATTTTTTTGCCACCAACACAGTGAGGAGGTGTTTGGATGACTCACTGTGGTGGATGTTAATTTGTGTTTATTGTGTGTTTTGTTGTTTATTATTAAGCTGCAAGGCAAAACGAGCATGTTCAAGAACCACAAGGTCTGAATGACAAATAACGGGTCTAGGTCATATGGCTGCAGGCAACGACATTTTGTTCAGACCAAAAGGTCTGAATGACAAATAAAGGGTCTAAGTCTAAGTCTAAGCGGATGCTATAGATGAGGTTGGAGGAGGTGCACCTGGAAAGACTGCTTGGGTCCTTGCATGGAGGCACCTTTTCGCCAGGCAACATAGTTTCGTTCAGCGGGATCCCGCCACATCTTCCCATCTCCTCTTCCCATCTCCTCCCCTGGCTGCTTTCTGCAGAGACCGCTCCCTCAGTAACTCCCTGGTCAATTCGTTCCTTCCCACCCAAACCACCCCCTCTCCTGGCACTTTCCCTTGCAACCGTAGGAAATGCTACACTTGTGGCTTTACCTCCCCACTTGACTCCATTCAAGGACCCAAGCAGTCTTTCCAAGTGCGGCAGAGGTTCACCTGCACCTCCTCCAACCTCATCAAAGTAAAGGACTCTGTGTATTCACCCTATCAATGTCCCTAATAATATCATATATCTCTATAAGTTTACCCCTTAGACTCCTGCATTAAAGGAATAAAGTTCTAGCTTGCACAACCTCTCCCTAATACTCAGGCCCTTGTGTCCTGTAAATCTTCTCTGCATTTGTTTCAGTTTAATGTCATACTCCCGACAGCAGGCAGACCAAAAGGCAACACAATATTCCAAATGTGGCTTCAACAATATCGCATGCGGAGAACCCCCCCCCCCCCCCCCCAGATGGCACGCTCTGGCCACGTATTATTTTTGCCAGGGCCGTTGCCTAATGGGTCTGTCCCACTTAGGCAATATTTCAGTGGACTGCCGGTGACCGTCAAGTTGCCGGCAGTCGCCTGAAAAACCGGGAACTGGAAGGGCGACTGTCAGAGTGGAACACACACACACACAAACACTTCGCAAAGGCGTGGGCCAGGGCTACCAGGGGGAGCGCTGTTTTAAATTCACACGGTGCAAAGCCAAGGTGATCCAGACACACACCGCGATGAACTGTAATTAGGATGGCTAGTTGACTGTAATTAGGATGGCTAGCACAGTGTACGGTAAGTCCTTTAATGGGCGGGGGGGAGGAGAAGGAGTGGAGTCAACTTTTAAGAAGCTAGACAACTTTTAATAAGGCAGAGATACACAGCTGTGAAGTTCGATGGACATTTAACATTACCGGTCGGTTATCTTTGGTTATGAAAATTACAGTTTACGTTTTATTTCCCCCAATGAGCCAATGGAAATGACCGGACAGCAAAGGCAATTAACTAAAGCTACATATGACTATCTACATGGTGACCCCACTACAACAGCTTCTACGACTACAGGATTATTGGTCATCTCCATGGCGACCAATTTTTGGTCACAGAAAAATTTTCAACATGTTCAAAAATTTGCAGCGACCATACTGAGGCTGCGACAAGTTCCCAGAATGCGGGAACTCCTCGCAACCATGAAGGAGACTCATCAGTGAACATGTGGCGACCATGTGGCGAGCGCAGAATCTCCTGCACTCGCCTAAAAAGTCACCTAAGTGGGACAGGCCCTTTAGGGGGGTTTCGCGGCTCCCGGTGGCGGGCATCAGTCAACACGCGTTATGGGGTTTGCCTAGTTTCTATCGTGATGTGCAAAGAGTGAGGAATTGGGTTGTTTTCAGCCAGCGTGTTGCTCCACAGGGGGAGGGGGTTGTTGTTGCTGAGAGGTTGGCTGGTCCTCACCCTGCCATGCCAGGTGTCGAGGAGAGGCGTGTGCCTAGAGTGGTTCTGACTGAGCTTACCCCCGCTCCGTCGGATTTACTCATTGGTCCCTGGTGCCGTCACACGCAACTTGAGCCGCCTTTCTGAGACGCCCAGCGGCTGTTTCGTGATGCGAAGAGACACATACTGTACAGAACGCTCCTGCACATTCTGCACCTCCTTGCCTTCGTCTTCTGTCCGGAAACGCCTTGGCCGTTCGTGTTACCACCTGAAGGAGGGAGTGGTTCCCAGTGGAGGGCTCTCTACAAGGGAGTCGTCCCCTTTCACATTGGGGACCTGGGCTGGGGAATGTTGCACAGAGCGGTGGCATGTAATAAACCTTTGAGTCGATCCACGGGCTCGCCGGCCTTCTGTACTTTCAGCAGCGTGGAAGAGACCGTGTGTGGTTGTGGCACCTGTAACAATATCTGAAGGGGCTGCTCATTAAATTCTGGTTGCATTTTAGTCCCATGATCCTGGTGTTTGGAAACAAGGCAGAGAGCAGGGAGGGCCGATCGGGGGGGTGGGATCTCCCTGTCGGTTTTCTCCTAGGCCTGGCCAAGATGACAATTCGCGGGTCCAGGCAGCGGGCAGTCGATGGTCATACCAGAGCCTGCTGCCTGCCCCTGTTCCAGGCCTATGTCCTGGGAAAGGGAACACACGGTGCCCATGGGAAAGCTGGAGGCTTTCCGTAAATGCTGGTCGCCACGTGGGGTCGAGAACATAGTACATATCGACAGCTTGATGTACTTTTAGTACGCTGTATCATGCATTTTGCTGAAGAAAGTCCTTGGAAAGGAAAAGAGAGAGAGGTGCTGCTGTAAAACAGACCCCATGCATACCAAGACAAGTATTCTTTTCATTCTCTCTCTTGCCAATAGATCATGTAGAGAGGGGTTCACTGTTGGGCTGAGTCGTGATCAGCGCTGGGGGAGGGGGAGGGGGAGAGGGAGAGAGAGAGAGAGATCTATGAACTTGTTCCCTTGTAACAATTGGCGCAGTCGGCAGGATCTGACGAATAGAAAATGTTTGTAAAATAGCGCTGGTGCAGGCTAAGCAGCCCGGCAACAAGCTCCTGCCATCAGTGCAGGGGGGCCCACAGCAGCCCGTGCCGCTGGTGGGACCAAGAACCGCGAGTCTTCAAGCTCCTTTAATGCTTTTAACGGGTCACGAGGGAGAAGTTTATTGTTGTAAATTTCACACGAATGGATCAACACTGGCATCTGCACGATTTGATCAACTCGTATTGTTTTGGAATGTACATGGCGACTGCGAATTATGCTGCATTGAAAGATGTTCACACAAGTCCTGAATCGGTGCCTCCCCACTGGGGACCCCGGCTTCAAGTTGGCGTAGGCCGCAGGACTGGCGGTCAGAGCTCTGCAGACCGGAGCCTGGCGACGGATCCCAGGCTCCGGGTAAGTCCCCGCTGCGCCCGCGGTAGAAGTTGGCCCTGGGCTGGCAGTCGGAGCTCTTCGCCCAGGTCCCCAACGAGGGATCCCAAGCTCGCCCACTGGAGCTCTGCAGACCACGGCTTCAGGCTGCCGCGGGCCTGCGAACGGAGCGCTCCCCTCTGGCGAGGGCTCGCCCGCTCCGCCCGCTCTTCATAGAGGAGGCGACCAAAACGGTTTCCCCTTTACTCCCCCACCCCAACCCCACACAAGGCACACAGAGAAACATTAAAAACTCACATTAAGACACTAAAAAGAACAAAAAAAGTAGAAAAAAACTAACACGGGCTGCCGGCTCGCAGCGCCCCCACCGACCATCATCACAAGGGCTTGATATTGTACGATGGAAACATTCATCAGAGGTGCTCGAGGGCATTGGAAATGGGGATGTGGAATGGTCTCTCAGTTTGTCTGTTGGATTAAGGCTATGGTACAATGGGGGAAATACATAAGGCAAAGAGCAGCAAGAGTTCAACGGGGGGAATAACACCCTGATTTAGATCTATAGAAGAAAGAGGGATTAAGATGGCCAACATAATCCACATTGGAAATTCCAACATGCTTTTTCTCCACTGTGAGACCAGGATCATCTAATTCCTCCAACCTTTAGCTAATCTAATTTATTTTGGGTGACCTCCTCCACAAGCTCTGATCACACACAGTCTTTGATCAGAAATAATAACAGGCTGATTTTTCAGGAAACTACCTGCATGGAGAGTGACATTTGTTTCTTCATTAAAACAGAATCAGAATTAAACTGTATTGATCACACAGCATCAACCTAGATCACAGATCTGAATGTGCCAAAAACATTCCCGGAAAAAAACAACATTGCAAAGGTGTCTTCATAAATATTTGGAACACTGTCTACTTTAGAAGAGTTTTCTCACAAATTAGTCTGGGAACAGCTGGACATGGTTGCACACTAAGAATTAAACATTTGAATCTATGTCCCAGATTCCTCCATCAATGACCATTTCAGAGTCCATTCGGAGTCAACCATATTGCTTTAGGCCTAAAGTCATATTTGGGCTAGGCTGTTTCTTCCATTAGAGAGCCAGGTGGGTTTTTACAAATGTCAAATTGTTTTTGAGGTCTCACTAGTTATTTCTTTAATTTCTCTATTGTTGACTGAATTTAAATATCCTGTTATGTCTCTGGCTTGCAGTTGTGGGCTTTTGTTACTCGTCCAGTAATTTAACCATTTTGTTGAAAGTTCTTCCACTTGAAATGTTAATTTTGTTTCTCTTCTCATTAATGTTGTTTGACCTGTTTGAGTGTTTCCAGCATTTCTATTTCATTCTATATATCCAGCATCTGCAGATTTCTGATTTCAGACAATGGACATATTCAACAAGGGAGGGTTTAACTTACCTTTGACATTCCATAACAAATGCCAAGGTGCCACCATCCTTATAGCTTGTCACCAGAAGCTTCAATGGACAATGAATTCAGCCAATGCTTCCTCTAGAGCACGATGAATGTCCAAAATCCAGCCAGCCTTTCCACCCCGTTACAGGGCACAAGTTAACAATACAATAAAATAATCTCCACCTGCCAGCAAAACTCAAAAAACACAACCTCATCCAAGACAAAGCACACACATGAATGTGAATACTCTACATTATCAGCTCAGGAGTGCTTGCTTTGTGCCTGCACTAAATCTGAGGGTGAGCGCTGTGTATTTTCTGAGCAGCAGCTTATTCACTCTCTTCACTGAAGTGCAACGTTGTAGTTACAGTGAATATGCTATTTTCAGAGGTGTATTTTGCTGAACTTGTCAACATTACCACAGAATATGCATTGAAGTTGGCAGTAGTCAACTTTTTTTTCTTCCCTTTTTCCTTCCTCCACAATATGTAAAAGAATGTGATTCTAGTCCATTCTGTTTGTAGTTTGTTTGGGGTTTTTTTGCACAAAGTCCACGAGCATTGCCACTTTTCATTTCACTGCACATCTCGTATGTGTATGTGACAATAAACTTGACTTGACTAGTCTTACTCTGAATATTTTTGCTTTAACACTATATACCCTGAGAAACTCGTTTGAATGCTTTGCACTCTCTTAGTTCAATGAACTCTCTGAGCTCAGGAATGTGAACACTTTGCATGCTTAGAGGTCATGAGACTGACCACTGTGCATTTTCCAGTGAATGGACAGAGTGTTCTTACAAGTCAAGCGTACACATGCTGTGCACTTTCCAAATTCAGGAGTGAACGCATCTTTCTTTGAATTTGAGTGTGTGAACATCGTATCCTTCAGTGCAGGAATAGGTATGTTGTCAATTCTCGGAGCTCTGGAGTGCTGTGTTTCAGCAGATTGAGAGACCACACACATGCTGTGTATTTTCAGAAATGAAAGTGAAGATTTTTTTCTGTGTGATCCTTGAGTCCTTCAACATTGATTTTCTTGTAGCAACATTTCTGTGTATGTAATGTTCAGAGACCAGGTTGACGGAAATGACAAAATTAGTTAGGCAGTAATTGGTTTAGCAGTTGTCAACACACACACACATGGTGAATAGTAGGGACCAGGGGAGTATTGAGGAACAAAAGGATTTTGGTGTAAACGCCCAACAAGTTAGCCAAGAAGACCTATGGGATACTCGTCTTTTTTGCTGCCAGGGCATAAAATACAAGAGGAGGGAGATTATGGTGTGATCGATTCAGCTACAGCTGGAGTACTGTGTACAGTGCTGGTTGCCACACTACAGAAATTACACACGGTACCCTCCATAATCTTTTGGACAAACACCCATAATTTATTTATTTGCCTCTGTACTCCACAATTTGAGATTTGTAATATAAAAAAACCACATGTGGTTAAAGTGCACCTTGTCAGATTTTATTAAAGGGTATTTTTATACATAGTGATTTCACACACCATGTAGAAATTACAGCTGTATTTATACATAGTCCCCCCATTTCAGGGCACCATAATGTTTTGGACACACGGCTTCACAGGTGTTTGTAATTGTTCAGGTGTGTTTAAATGCCTCCTTAATGCAGGTATAAGAGAGCTCTCAGCACCTAGTCTCTCCTCCAGTCTTTCCATCACCTTTGGAAACTTTTTTTGCTGTTTATTAACATGAGGACCAAACTTGTACCAGTGAAAGTCAAAGAAGCCATTTTGAGACTGAGAAACAAGACTAAAACTGTTAACATCAACCAAACCTTAGGCTTACCAAAATCAACTATTCAACAATCACATACAAGGAATTTGCCTTGGTGCACCGCCCACAAATGACAACATGACATACAGTGACAGTTACAAATGACACATAAAACACTAAACATTAATAATGAAACGCCATTGATCAAACATGTGAACCTAACAAAATACCAGAGCAAAAGGAGTGGTGGTGCCCTCCTGATCCCAATTAGTCTCTGCACTCTGACTCTGAATGACCGACAAATGTCTACCCTACAAATTTTTGGCACCACCCCCCCCCTCTCTCCCCCTTCTCTCTCTCCCCCTCTCCCCCCTCCTCCCCCCCCCACCCTTCCTCCCTCCCCTAAACCCCCTCCCCTCCACACCCCCTACGTTCTTCCCTCCACCCTCCCCCTCCCTGCAAGCCCCACCTCAGTAGAGCAACTGCTTGTGGATAAAAATGCTGTTTTTATGTCTGGCTGTGGCAGCACTTTGACAGTCCGGAGTCGCCTTCCAGAGGGAAGTGATTCAAAGAGTTTGTGGCCAGGGTGAGAAGGGTGAGAAGGGTCAGAGATGATCTTACCCAGAGTGTGGGAGGAAACCAGAGATTCTTGAGAAAACTCATGCAGGTCATGGGGAGGAGGCACAAACTCCGCACAGACAGGACCCAAAGTCAGGATCAAACTAAGATCGCTGGCACTGAAAGGCCGCAACTCTACCGCTGCGCCACCATGACATCTCTGTGGTACAAATACAAGCAAACCTCAAATCCTCAAAACCAGATCTGCCTTGACGTGTGAGCTGTTGCACTTGGGAAGGTCAAATTTAAAGGAGACGTACATAGTTAATAGCAAGATCCTTAACAGCAATGATGTACTGGCGGATCTTGGGGCCAAGTTCACAGCTCCCTAAACGTGGCGATATGTAGTGTTGATTACTACAAAAGTGGTAAAGAAACTGTATGGTATGCTTGCCTTCATCAGTCAAAGTATTAACTATAAGAATCAGGAAAGCAAGTTACAGCTTTATAGGACTTTGGTTTAGGATACCTCATGAGTATCTCACACACAGTTGCGGTTGCCCCATTACAGGTAGGATGTGAAGGTTTTGAAGAGCGTGCAGAAGAGGTTTACCAGAATGCCACCTGAATTTCAAACTATAAGGAGAGGTTGGACAAACGTGCATTGTTTTTATAGAGTGCCCGAGGCGGAGAAGAGACCTGATAAAAGTCTATAAAGTTATGAGAGGCATCAATAGGGTGGATGGTCAGATCCATTTGCACAGGTTGGAAATGACAAAGACTAGAATGAACTATGGGTGCCTGGAATGCACTCCCAGGGTTGGTGGTGATACAACAGTGGCACTGAAGAGGCTTTTGGATAAGCACATGGATACGCAGGGAATGGAGGAATATAGATGACATACAAGCAGAGGACGTTAGTTTAACTTGGCAACATATTCAATGTGCACATTGTGAGCCGCAGGATTTTTGCTGTACTGCCCTATGTGCTATGTATCATTTGTCTTGTGATCACCTAGGGCTCTGTAAACAAAAAATAAGGAAATGTTTAGGATGAAAATATGGAAAATGATCATTTCAAATGTTTGCAATGTTACCAATAATTATATAAATAATCAGTTTTAATTACACTGATTAACAATAATTGAGTACAGCAATTGAATAAATATTTGAATTCATAATTGCTAAAAAACATGTTTTCAATGTCTTAAAGAATATTTTTGTATGTCCATAACATTCAGATACATTAATTTTGCTTTGACAAATGGCCAAACTATGGATGTGGTTTAGCCATTATCAAAGATTTTTCAGTAATTTTCTGGACAGGGCTGGCACTGTCCACTCCAAACAGATGAAGTGACAGCAGAAGGATCTAGTTGCTGAAGATACTGAATCGCATTGGGAAGGAAGCACCCAGCAAGAGATCCATAAAAATTCAGTGCTTAGGTCAGCAGTAGGCATGGATATCTTGACACTGACTAGCAAATCTGTGTCATTTGATTATGCAGGCTTACAGCAAATAACTGACAACCCTACTCATGACTGCTGTCATTTAGTTTAGTTTAGAAATACAGCATGGAAAAAGGCCCTTCAACCCACCGAGTCCGCACCGACTAGCAATCCCCGCACATTAACACTGCCATACACACACTAGGGACAATTTTACATTTATTACCCAGCCAATTAACCGACAAACCTGTACTTCTTTGGAGTGTGGGAGGAAACCGAAGACCTCGGTGAAAACCCACGGGGAGGACGTACAGACAAGCGCCCGTAGTCAGGATTGCACCCGGGTCTCTGGCGCTGAAAAGCAGTAGCTCCACCGCTATGCCACTTTACCGCCCGTGGACAATTTAAAGTAACGCATAGGAAACTTAGAATCTTTGTAGAACAATTTTCAGTACTATTTAAAAAAAACTATCTACTTCGTTGATCTGTGGACACAAGGAATTGCAGATGCAGGATTCTAAAAACACAAGGTGCTGGAGTAACTCAGCGAGTCAGGCAGACAGAGTCTGAAAAATGGTGCCAATTTGAAACGTCTCCTATCAAATCAGTCATAGAGTGTGGAAACAGCCCTATGGCCCAACTTGCTCCTACCGACAAACATCTACTCTAGTCCCACCTGCCTGCATTTGGCCCATATCCCTCTAAGCCTATTCTATCCATGTACATGTCCAAATGTTTAATAAACATTGTGATAGTACCCACCTCAAATACGTCCTCTGGCTGCACATTACCACCTCTAGTTATTTAATCCCCTACTCCGGGTAAAATACTTTATTTACCCTATATATTCCTTTTGTGATTGTATCCACCTCTGTAAGATCTCCTCATCCTCCCTTGCTCCATAGAATAAAGTCCTCGCCTGCTCATCCTCTCCCTGTAGCTCAGAAACTTTAGTCCTGGCAACATCCTCATAAATTTTCTCTGCACCCTTTTCAGCTTAACTTCTATACTATTAAAGTTTGACCAAAACTGGATGGAATGTGGTTTCACCAATGTCGTGTACAAATGTAACATGGCCTCCCGAACTCTATACTCACTCTGACAGAAGAAAGCCAATTTGTCGAAAGCCTTCTTGATCACCCTGTCTACCTGTTCTACAACACTCCCCAGAGCTCTGCCATTCAGTATAGGTACTGCCCTGGTTAGATATCCCAAGATTCAACACCTCGCACTACTCTGTATTAAATTCCATCAACCATTCCTTAGCCCACCTGCCCAACTGATCAAGATCCTACTGCAAATTTTGACAACCATTTTCACTATCAACAATATCACACACTTTAGTGTCATCTGCAAACTTACTAATCATGGTTTGTACATTTTCATCCAAATCATTGATATAGATGGCAAACAGCAATGGGCCTAGCACATAACCCTGAGGCACACCACTAGTCAAAGGCCTCCAATCTAAAAAACAACCTTCCACCATCAACCTGTGCTGATGTAGGTTGGGGATAAATATTGACCATGATCCTGGAAATACTTTGCATTAATTATAATGTACACAGTCCGGTTCTGGTGGCGCTGCGAATCAGCTGCCTCGCCTGTTGTTTTTGTTTTTAGTATGTCCAAAAGTATGTTTTAGTGTTTCTCTGTATGTCTTGTGGGGGGGGGAATAGGGGGAAACTATTTTCAGGCACCTACCTCGACGGAGATGTGACTTTCTTCCTTGTCACTTCTTCGCTCCCCCTCCTCACAGCCTTACAGCCAGTTTGGTGCGGCCTTTCCCGTAGTCGGGCCCAGAGCTTCAGCGGCGGCGCAGTGGGAACTTTAACATCGCGGAGCGGGGCGTCCCCTTGCCGGGGGTCGACGGTGAACAGCTCCGACCGCTGGCCTGCAGCCTACAACATCTTATACTGTAAAGCATTTAAAATATAAATATCCAATGTATCTCCCAATAACTACTCAATTGGCTTTATTTAAATTCGAGACTAGGTTTCAATTCATCTGCACCTCTTTTGAACTGCTTGCAACATTCCATCATATTGTGATCAATTTTCCCTAAGGATATCTTACTATGTGTTTAATAATCAATCACATCTCATCATATGAAATAACATCCAAGGCAGAATGAAATTAAAAGAGAAATTGCGAGAAACTGTGAGAAGAGAAATTAGTATTGTCCACAGTCGATGAGTTAACTCGTTATGGTGAGTATTTTGGGCATTTTCCATGTCCAATCCCTGAATAATTTAATATATTTCTATCAGATACCCTCTCATCCTTCTAACGTATATGGGACAGCACCAAAAAGCATGACAATTATCTGCACAACAAAGGCTGTGCAGCCAATAATCCAGTCAATAAAATAACATACACAACAATTTAGGGGTCCCTGTGGTATTACAGTTGATTGCACATTTGTCATATTAAGGTTTTGTTCTTGTTTACACAATGTTGCCAGAGTAACTAGGGTTTAGATGTTAACACTTATTCCCCGTTGGTTTGACCTAGTGGTGGGAATAAAGCAGGCAAAACTAATTGTTAAGAGATGAATGTGTGAATCAAAAATCCACCATGGGAATATTTTATTTCATATACATGCTGGTTTTAAGAACTCATGGCTCTGTAGATGCACCTCATTATGCATTAAGGCCTTAATATATAGTGGGTGCGCCCAATCAGTTTACATTGTGGAATACCCATGTCAGTAAACTTTAACATATCCACTCCCTACAGCTGTCCATCTCCAAGGCACGAGTCTACCAAGGAGAACTTACCTCACATGCTAGATAATATGTTGGGGTATATAATTAACGTCTTCAGATCCATCATTGAAGCAACAATTATAATTAGGACTATTCTGATCTGTGCAGCTGCAGAAAGAAGAATTTGACTGTAACTGGAAGGATACAGTGGTGTTCTCTGATGGTCAGTGCTAAACCAATATTATTTTTGAAGTACATTAGTGTGTGCAGAATCACATTTCTAAATTTGCAAGTGACACAAAATTTAAAACTTAAGCAATGTGAAGAATCGTAGCAGACAGCAAGAGAGAAAAAAATAGATAGGTTTCAATATTGCTGCCCCCCACATCCCTACCAGCTTATCTCAATTACTAGCTTTTCAGCCTTTACTATAAGTATGAGCTTAAAATATTAACCTCCTGGATGCAAATGCAAGTAAGCAAGGAGTGTGCAGTAACCAGTGTGTTCCTTTTTCAGTGGTCAATCATGGTTCAGTTGCAAAGCTAAAGAAGGAAATGTCTGCTGATTTAAGTTTGAATGCATCAAGCTGTTGGTGATACTCTGCGGCAATTAATGTTTAGTTTAGTTTAGTTTAGAGATACATCATGGAAACAGGCCCTTCGGCCCACCAGTCCATACCGACCAGCGATCCCCGAATATTAACACTGTCCTATACACACCAGGAATATTTTACATTTATAACAAGCCAATTAACCTACAAACCTGCAAGTCTTTGGAATGTGGGAAGAACCAGAAGATCTCTGAGAAGTCCCACGTGTTCACGGGGAGAACGTATAAATTCCGTACAGACGGCACTAGTAGTCAGGATTGAACCCAGGTCTCTGGTGCTGTAAGGCAGCAACTCTACCGCTGCGCCACCGTGCCACTATGGTGCTCCACCTCAGAGCAAAAATTGTATGCAGCTTGTGGGTCATTAATAGCTTGTCTTCTGTACCGACAATGGACAATGCATTTGGCTATTCTCACAGCTTTTTTGAGGTTTTATTTTCACTAGTGGCACATGGTAGAACCATTCATACTGTAAATCAGTTTACAACCCTGTACACCATGGAGATGGGGAGGAAGGTGTCAGGGAAGAATAGGAGCAATAACAGGTCAAACTTTTTTTTTTAAAGTGTTATAGTGTGTTTGGTGTTAAGGGAATACCAGTCCCAATCTTTTCAGTTACAAGGCATTACAGAGGCCTAACAAGCATCGCAAGGACAGAGAAAGGCAACATTTAATTCCATATTCTGAAACACTAAAGTGACAGGCATTTCCAAACTCTCTCCTGCTCAAGTACAACCTGGCTATTTTATCGTTGACATTCATGTTACGTATCTGTTGACAGAAATTACTGGATGCACGAGTTTCATTGCAATTGATTGGAATCACCACTAACACAGTGATTGACGCACTCAAAATATCTAGTGCATGGGTCAGAATATTGATTTTTCAAATGTTAGTTCAGCATATTTGAACTTCTCTACTTAAATATTCGCTCCATTGCTGTTCAAAGTTTAAACTTAAATCCATTTTTGGTTAGAGCACAAATTGGATTTTAATTTAGATCAATGAAATGAATGCACATGTACTAGTTAGGAATTCCTGTACTGTAGGTCATGTCGAAGGAATTACTGGTCACACCAGATACTCTTTCCCATTCCCCAGCTCCACGGTTATTTAATTTGCTCTCTTTAAAAAGCAAACCGCATTACATTTGGCAATTGGAATCTCAATTTAGAAGAAAGTCACAAGGCAAGTTATGGAATGTTAAGCTCCAATCATTTGAAGTTATTCAGTACTTCTCTCTATTATTTAAGAAATATTCAAGACCATTCTTCCTCCCCGTGGTTATATTCTGACAAAAAAATTGGGATGGTTAACGATGAGTCTTAAGTACTGGAAACTTTAATATTGGCTATGATGCTGATCTTTATGAAATGCCTTCTCAAACTCCAAATAACTAACTTCATAGGCATTTCCCTGTTCAATACTCGTCACTTCTTCCAAAGTTTCATCAGAAATCACCTTTCTCACCCAACGTTTCAAACTTCTCTATCTTTCCTGGGAATGTTTTTTTAGCGATACAATGTGGAAACAGGCCCTTCACCCCACCGAAACCACACAGACTAACAGTCACCCGTACGCTAGTTCTATCCTACATATTAGGGTCAGTTTAGAACCGGCACGTTTTTAGAATGTGGGAGGAAACCGGAGCACCTGAAAAATCCCAGGCACTCACAGGGAAAACATACAAACTCCAAACAGTCATGATTAAACCCAGGTGTCTGGCACTGTAAGGCAGCAAGTCTACGACTGTGCCACTGTGCTGTTGCAAGCAGGATAGACCCACTGGAGGAAACAGCATAGTAGTAAGAGGATGAATTGTTGCTCAGAGTATTCAACCCCAGACACCATTAAGTTTCATGGCATTAGGCCAATCATGGATGGACAGCAAAGCCTCATTGCTTTCAACCTATCACTCTTCCTCCACTATTGAATTAATGTCCTCAATGTTGAACAATTGGAAAAAAAGCAATGGGTGCAGTTTGGGCACACACAGTGGGCAGAAAATATCAATATTCATGACTAAGTGGTTTAACTATACTACAGGTTTACAGCAGATCAAAGGAACCAATTTACTTGAAACTGTCTATGCCAATTTACCAGTCAGGAGTGACTTTTCTTTCCACAATCCTTGTGAAAACAATGTCCTGTCCTCATAGTTCATTTAGCACTGCCATCTCACTGAATAGGATATGTTTAGATTACTCCAGAAGGGCAGCACAGTGGCACAGCTGTAGAGCTGCTGACCCACAGCACCAAAAACCAGGGTTCGATCCTGACCTGGGGTGCTGTCTGTGCAAAGCTTGCAAGTTCTCCCTGTGACCGTGTGGGTTTTCACCCAGTGCTCTGGTTTCATCCCACATTTCAATGACGTGCAGGTTTGTAGGTTAATTGGCTTCTGTAAAGTGCCCCTACTGTACGATAACATGGAACTAGTGTGCTTGTGATCAATGGGCTTAAGGCCTCTTTCCATACTGTTTCTCTAAACCAAAATGAAAGTTTAAAATGGTGCATCCATGAAACACCATGTGTCATCAGCAGCAGAATATTCCAACACAGTCTACAACTTCAGTGAAGATTCCCATTTATTATTTTATGAACTGAAATATTTTAGAGCAAGGGGGAAAAAACTGAAGCATTAAATAGATCAATGACAATTTGGAACTTGACAGCTGTGTTAAAGCTCAATCAGTGAACACTTGACGTTGAATAATAAGGGTATCATTTCATTTTTGGTCCTGAGAAATTGTGGGAAAACATCGTGAAAATGAATATAATTTAATGGTGCTCAAGAAAAGTGACAGAATCCTAGTGTTTCTTCAGTCAATAAACTGTAGTCTAAGGAACTTAATCCTATTCTCTTTAGGCAGTAAACAATTCCTTTACAATAGGTTGAATAGGTGAATCAATAGGTTGTACAATCTGATCAGAAACCCAAGGGAACATGGTTGTAAGTTAAAGAAATCCAAAAATAAATACACTTTAAAGATCATTCACGTCATCCATAAACTTAGGAATGATTACCAGCACACGGTTTCATCTAAAAGATAAACAGCCTCCAATTTTAAAGATCAAAGGAATTCAGCTAATATACAATCCAAGTAAAATTGGACATGAACAGAAACGTTGGATAACCATTGGAAAGATCATTTCTTAGTAATGCTAAGTTTGGAAACAGAATAACGCTGCATTTATACAAAATTACTCAGTGGTTGCAAAAGCATTATTTTAAATCTTTCCTTAATATTGCACTTGGTGGATTTAAAATAACATGAGGACTAGCAAATAAACAAAGCAACCTAGTTTTGATTCTCCAATTAAGCACTATCCATTCGAATACCCAAACCACTACAATATGGTTTTCACTGTTTACTCAATAGGTCACAAACTCACCTGATATACTTGCTTGAAATACCATTCCACACAAGTTTTTTTAAATGCTGTCTTGAACGAGTCTAAATTTACAAAAATAATATTTGAAAATGATACAAATGTTGTTCAATGGCTCCATTTATTTGTGCAGAGGTAAGCTATCACCCAAAATATACATTTGATGCAGGCCATGTGATATTGTCATCATAGTTCACTTGGAGCACAAGATGTTTTCATTTCTATGCTATTTGGACTGCCCAAAATAGCACTTCAATTAAAATTAAATAAATCACTGATGCAAAATTAAATCATGAGTTGTGACAGTTATTGGGTGGCCATTGCAACGGTACCATATAACTTTTAAGACAGAAACACATCATTTTTGAATAGACAGGGACTGATTAGGGATGGTTGGCATGGTTTCATCTGTGTATCTTGTCTTCCAAATCTGAGGGTTTTTTTAAGTAGTAACCAAAAAAGCCATAGACATTGTTAACGTGGACTTCAGCAAGGTATTGGATAATGTTCTGCATAGTAGGTTAGGGCTCATGGGCTCCAGGGAGAGCTAGCCAACTGGATAGAGCATTAGATTCATGAAAGGAAGCAAAGGGTGATGGTGGAAGGTTGTTTTTCAGACTGGAGGCCTGTTACTAGTGATGTGCCTCAGGGATAGTTTCTGGGCTCTTTGGTGTTTGTGGTTTATATTAATGATTTGGATGAGAACATAGAAGTAATGATTAGTAAGTTTGCAGATGACACCAAACTGGGTGTTTTTGTAGAAAGTGAAGATGGTTAGCAAAAACATCACCAGGATCTTGATCAGCTGGGCTAGGGGCCTGAAGGATTGTTCATCGAGTTTAATGCAGAGAAGTGCTAGTTGTTGCATTTTGGGAAGTTGAAATAAGAGCAGGGTAGTGTTGGCGAGAAGAAGGATCTAGGAGTGCGGGTACATAGTTCTTTGAAAGTGGAGTCACAGATAGACGGTAGTCAAGAAGGCTTTTGGTACATTGACCTTCATGAGACTGGGCATGGAGTATAGAGGTTGGGATGTTATTTTACTGTTGTACATAACATTGGTGAGGCTGCATGTATTGTGTTCAGATTTGCTCACTCTGCTTTAGGAAAGATGTTGTTAAGCTCAAGAGTGCAGAGAAGATGAGGATGTTCTGAGCTACAGGCAGAGGTTGGGCAGGCTAGGACTTTATTCCTTGGGTGAAGGAGGTTGAGAGGTCATCTTAGAGTTGTACAAGACCATGAGGGGAATTGATAGGGTGAATGCACTTTACCCAGATTAGGGGAATCAATAAGCGAGTTTGGTATTCCGATAAACACAAGGAATCAAGGTCATTCGGTGAAAAAAAAAATCGAACGCAGCGCTGTATAAACTGTGTATACATCGTTAACTATTCTACCAATTAATTAATCTAGAATTCTGTCAACTCAAGAGCTTCCTTTCTTGTTCTGCTGTTCACACACGACTTACACAGTCCCAGTTCTAGTTCAGTTCATTAATCTGCAATTATGAGATATTCAAAAAGTTAAAGAATTTATTATTTTCATTTAATCCTTAATGTGTTTACTATTGGAATAAGAAAATATTATTTGTGTTTGAAAAATGTTCTTATCTTTATTCATAATTTATGTGTAAAAATATATTTAATCTGAGGCAGGCAGCGACTGTATCAGTGTGATGTGGGCTGATGCTTTACCTACAGGCAGTGTGAATGTATCGTTAAGGCAGGGGTCGGCAACCTACAGCCCACGGGCCGAATCCGGCCCGTAACCCAAAATCATCCGGCCCGCAGACGTATTGTTTTAGTGACTAGAATGTTGTTTTTGCCTTCAGTGGGACCTTGCCTTCAGTGCTTGGGCAAGGCAGCTCTCCTGGATGGTTTTGACTGGGATGGTTTTACATTGTGAAGTTCACTGTGCTTGAGTTATTGATTAGAGTGAACACCCACTCCTGTGGACGTGTCTCACTGTGGAGTCTGTCACAGACGGATTCCACCGCCTGTTGGTCAATAATTGGATCGATCTCCTGAACTATTCAAACTACTCACTGTGGAATGAATCCATTAACGGAGCAACTCTGCTGCCAGATTCCAAGTTGTCCCTGCCTTCCCTCTGGAACCTTTCCTCGTCCCCATCAGATGCTGAGTTCCCAGAGCCCTGGTTAAACGAGGAATGTGGGCCGAGATTTGTCTACTGAACATAGCGGTATTATGTCTACTGATTGACTTAGATTGAGACATGGGTATAAGTTATACGCTCCGAAGCATAAAGCAATAAAACACCAAAGCATAAAGCAATAAAACCAACAAAAGCATCGTACTTTTGTACAGATGAACCATAAATACCATATAATAACCATAACAATTACAGCACGGAAACAGGCCATCTCAGCCTTTCTAGTCCGTGCCGAACACTTATTCTCCCCTAGTCCCATCTACCTGCACTCAGACCATAAAATCGAACCTGCCTCCACCACTTCCACTGAAAGCTCATTCCGCACAGCTACCACTCTCTGAGTAAAGAAGTTCCCCCTCATGTTACTCCTAAGCCTTTGTCCCTTAATTCTCAAATACACTTAGTAAACAGTTTTGAAAGCAGTAATTTCTTACCTCGAAGAAGCAAAACTGGAAAATATGGATGAAATGCAGGTCTGTATACACGCAGCAGCTCAGGTGATGAGAATGTTTATCGCGATTGATCTATGACCTGGACATGCGCAGTTGAAATACCAAACTCACTTATAACCAGTGGACATAGATGTAAGATGAGAGGGGAAACATTTAAAAGAAACCAAAGTGGAATATTTTTCCACATTGATGGGTATATGGAACGAGCCAACAGAGATGGTAGTTGAGGCAGGTTCTATAACAACATTTAGATATAGATATGCCATTTATTGTCACTATACATGTACAATGAGATTAAAAGCAGCTCGTACTCAGTGCATACATATAATTTAGTACAAAAAACAAGAAACAGAAAACAAAAAAGGTGGAGGGGGGGGGGAGATAGGTGCACAATTCTGCGGCGCTATATACATATCTATAAAGGCAAAATGGTGAAGGATGAATAGGTAGTATTCTTAGGCAGATGTTTAAAATTTATATTCAATATTTAAAAAAAAAATTTAAATATTAAAACTTACAGTTACAATACACATTACAGTTCCAAATTTCAGTACGTGGATAGAATAGATGTGAATTAAGAGTTATGACTTTCGGAAAACAACTATTTCTGAGCCTATTTGTCCTAGATTTGATGCACCTATAGCGCCTTCCAGAGGGCAGCAGGTTGAACAGTTCAAACGCAGGATGGGAGCTGTCCTTGATGATATTCTTTGCCCTGCTAAGGCAGCGGGAGGTGTAACTATCCATCAGGGAGGGAGAGGGCAGCCAATGATCTTCTGTGCTGTCCTAGTTACCCTCTGAAGCCTCTCCCTGTCTGCCATGGTGCAGCTGCCATACCATGCTGTAATGCAGTATGTCAGCAGGCTCTCGATGGACGAGCGGTAGAAGGTCAGCAGCATGTTAGAGTCCAGGTTGTGCTTCCTGAGAACCCTCAGGAAGTGCAGCAGCTGCTGAGCCTTCTTGATGACCGCTGTCGTGTTGTCTGTCCAGGAGATATCAGCAGAGATAAGGACGCCGAGAAACCGGAAGGTGTTGACCCTTAAAAGATATTTGGACAAGTGCTGTACATGGGTAGGAGAGGTTTGCTGCACAATTCTATGATAATTCTCATCGAGTAAAATAGAGGGAGAGGGAGAGGGAGGTGGCCAGAAGGAAAGGAAAGGATAGGGGGAGGAGGTGACCGAGGGAAGGCCGAGAGGAAGGGGTAGCTGAGAGCAGGACTGCCAACTCTCACGCATTGAGCGTGAGAATCACGCATTTTGCTAAATTCTCACGCGGATCATAAATTTCTCAAGCTCTGTCGTGAGAAATTCTGTGATCACCGAAATGCCATCAACTGCATGGGCAGTGGGTGTTGAGAGCCGGGGCTGAGGGAGGGGTGGAAGCAGAAGCAACGGCGGGGACAGATGTGGACGGGGAGCCGGGGCTGGCGAGTGTTTGCCGGGCTGGGGGGACAACCCCCCATCGGTCACTTGGCTCTCTCGGGCTTGGTCTCTCGCATTTTCTCAATCCCAACTCTCAACCAATATTGGCAGCCCTGTGAGGGGGGTGCACAAGCTGAGTGGGTGGTGTGCAGAGAAGAGTCAGAATTATGTTGATGGTAGTATAAAGGAAAACAGAAGATTCCAGAAATAGACGCCATTGGTTTAAGGTGGCAAGGAAAAGACTGAGGAGTTACTTTTTCCACACAGCGGCTGGTTGGTTTATACAATGAGCTGCCAGAGGAAGTAGAAGAGGCAGGTAAATTACTTAGTTTAAAATGGCTTTTTGATAGCTACTGCTCAGGTTATGTTTAGCCGGCATACGCACTGGGACTGGAACAAAATTATCTTGCTTGCTGCAGCTTCATCCACATTGTACATCTTCCCTCCACGGATGTTGAGTTCCCCCTGTATGATTTTTGTGCTCGAGATTCCAGCATCTGTAACCTCATGCCTCCAAAATTAATCACTAATCTATTTTCACCCGCATTTAAACAACTTAAACTTTCCTCCGCTTACTGCCCCCGCCACCACCCACAAGCCTCAGATCAATAGCTCGTCTCCCATCCTTGACAGTGCTAATATCCTGTCTTTAGCAGCTTTTTATGGACTTAAATCTACGCCAACTATAGTGATCCTTGGTAACAGCTGAATCAGTCCTGCCGTACTACTGCCTTCAACTGGGTAAATGCCACAAAGAAGCAATATCTGATAACTTGCAGGTTTCAATAGCAAATAATCTGCTTATTTGATTGTTTGATGTTCAATGTATCTGCTTAAAGAGTTCAAAATGATGGGATTAAATAGAACAAAAGTAACAATATATTATTATATAGTTAATAACATTTTCAGACTTGGATACAAACTAATTTAAAAAATAAATCAATATTTGGATTTGAATATTGTATAATCACAGTATGAGAGCAATGTGTGTCATTCCTGTGTCAATCAAGCTTGTTCACACTGACATAAATGACTGAGAATGATTTTATTCATATAATTCATCCACCACAGTGCACTTTCTGCAGATATTACTCTTATTTTAAGGTTACTGCATTTTCCTTTTTAGACGTTTTACTGAGTAAATGACCTTTGTTTGGTACTAACTGTGTGCATTGTTCATCATACAGAATTCATTTGTTTTAGCCTCACCTCAACTTCCAATTCATTGATTGTCACAATGTTGTGATTTTTTTTTCAGCATTCTATTTTACATTTATAACTGTTACTGAACAGTTACTGAACTTTACTAAGGGGTAAGCCATTTAGAACAGGGATGAGGAAAAACGTTTTTACACAGAGGGTTGTGAATCTGTGGAATTCTCTGCCTCAGAAAGCAGTGGAGGCCAATTCTCTGTATGCTTTCAAGAGAGTTGGATAGAGCTCTTAAAGATAGTGTAGTCAGGGAATATGGGGAAAAGGCAGGAACGGGGTCCTGATTGTGGATGATCAGCCATGATCACAGTGAATGGCGGTGCTGGCTTGAAGGACCAAATGTCCGACTCCTGCACCTATTGTCTATAACTAGAATCACAAGCAGCAGTGCCAAATATGAAATATTTTGGGCAGTCAGTACTACGTACTGGTTTACGTAGGATGCCAGCACATATCCATCTTTAAATTACTATGCCAAAACATAAAATAAATATTGACAAGTGCTTCATAATCATATTGATAGCAGACACCCAAGTGGAACAGCTTTTCTGCTTTTTCAATATATGGAGAGAGAAGTAAAAAAAAATCCTTACTGTAAAATTGGATTTTTTATTTGTTTACATTACTTTTCATTTTCCAGGGCACCCAACAGCCTACTTGTTAGAAATAATAAACATGCAATTTATGAAAAAGAAATAAATAAATAGGCAATTTTAGAAATAGCTAGGAAAAGTGTTAATACAGAAACATGTTATAATTTACTCTTAATCTACACATTAAAATAAATTTAATACGTATCCTGAATGCATAATAAAAATCAAAAAATTGAAGGAAACATGTTACCATGCATTGACTCCCATAAACCAAAGTAAACTGCAATAAATATTGTATGTGACAGTCACACAAATTTGGTTTCTTTTTCAAGTTTCAAGTCACAAGATGCACTGTACCGCCAAGAGCATAAATAAAGTTAGTCATGTATTGCACAGCTAGCAAACAAGCAAGGATTCATCGTCACTGGCTTCATTTATCAGTACTGCTTCCAGACACGCGTCCGGTATCTGGGCCGTATGTACAATTCCACAGTGCTCACAAGGCCCGTCCCTACTACCAGACTGTTCTCTCTGAGGCAATAAAGCACAGTGTTGCCTGATTCTTTGAACCCTTCTGGGGCTTGGCGCACCGACTGGTCTGCAACTACCCCTTGTATCAATGTCTGATACAGCATCTGAAAGGGGAATTAATAATTCAACATCATTGTCATCATCATCATCAACATCATCATCATCTCCTCTTCCATTCACTCTAGTATCAAGCTGTCGCAAGGGACTCTGGTTCTGGCTTGATGAAGTAGATCTCCCAATTGAAAACCGCATCCATCGTAAACTCTGAGTCACTCTGCTCAATGTACTGGCCAACTGCTGTCTTGCTGGACTAATGGTGGGCTGCTCTGAGGTTTCTAACTGTGAGGTAGCTACTTCTGTAGCAATATTTGTTTGGAGGCCAGATGAAGTTCCACTTGCTCCAATAACAACTTCTACAACTGAGGTAGGAGCAACCTTTTGAGGTAGTGGGGCCACCACCCCACCAACAGCACCTGGTATATCTCTTCGCTCACTGTCTCTTTCTGCATGGTCAGACTCAAAAGGCAGAAGTCTTCGGTTTAGACTGCTCCTTTCCGATTCCCTTGTAACATTCTGCTCACCGGCTGGATCATCTCTATCTGTTGTGACAAGAGCGAGAGATCCCGAATTCCTGGATCTGGTGAAGCTAAACATTCGGCTCCAGAGGTTAGATCGACTGCTGGATGAAGTAGATCGAATGGAGGTGAGTCCAAGTTGTGACCTTACTGCTATTCGAAGGTTTTCCAAAATGGATGCCTAAAATGTAAATAAACAGCATTAGGTTCAACAGCCATATCCAAACTTTAATTAGTGTAGCTCATTTTAATGCTTAGAATTTTTCAGGCACTTCAAAATGAATCAATGAATAGCAGCAATTAAGGTAGCCTGGACAACTAGGGCAGCTATATGCAAACACCAAAAGCAGTCATTTATTTTTTTAGCTGTTTGGTGACACAAAACAAAAATTATAAAAACAATCCCAATAATAGGTTCCTACTATAACATATATATGTTTCCAATATATGCCATGCTAATTGCAATGTAATGTTTTTCTAGCAATTTCCACCTCCCTTACACACACACATTAAAAGCACGGATTATTGAAATATTCCTCCTTCCTTCATCCACTCCACCCTCCAATCAGGCATCATTCAAAACTACCTTCAAAATTAAATCAATGAACTTTATTATATGATAATTTAGTAGAAAAAATAGTGGATCCTAACCATACAAAAAGCTTGTCAGTGTAACTGTGTTTTAAAATGCAACTTATTAGCCGGCTTTAGTGCTACCAGTTTATGAGGTGCTGGATGGTTTTCCCAGGGTAAGTATTAATTTTCTCAGAATTTCACTGATATTCTTCACAGTAAATGATGTCCATGATAGGGAAGGTGAATTATAAGAATGCAAATACATGCGTTTATGTGATAGGAGCAGAATTAGGCCATTCAGCCCGTCAATTCTACTCCGCCATTCAATCATGGCTGATCTATCTTTTCCTCTTAACCCCACTTTCCTGCCTTCTCCCCATAACCCCTAACACCCGTCATTGATATTACTTCATCAAACTTCAAAAAGAAATACAGGAAAGGAGGAAACAAAATACTGTTTTAAATTGTCTTTCTAATTTTCAGATTTCCGATTCCTTCAATTGCCGTAGAGACCAATCAAAATGGATCCCTCTATCCTAAATAATTATAACTGGACAATTGCTTGGAAGGCTGGAAGAAACTAAAGATAATGTTTTTTAAAAATAAATATATTTAAGAAACAAAATACATTTACAAAAGAGTTTTCTAAAATATTGGACCGATTGCTAAATCAGGGTAGCATACATTAACTAAAATTCATACAAAAGTTTTCTTTTTGTGAAAGTGACCTAGTCTATAAAACATCAACTTTCTTCTCTTTTCTTTCTTTGGTGCAGTGACATACTAAATTTTATTTCTCTCCACCACACCAGATTCCGAAAAAACTGGCACGAATGCTAAGGTTTCCAAGAATAGCCCTGAGAGAGCAAAGCAAGGTTGAACTGGGCCAAGTTAAGCATACCATCTTCAGCTCAAGTTTCTGAACTTCCTTTGAAGTCCTGGACTCGCACGAATAAAGTAAACTCTATGTGACACTATTTCTCATTAACTTAGAGGTAATGGTGCTTTAGGTGGAGTATAAAGTGGATTATATACCCAGGTCGTGATGGAGACTGCAAAAGAATTAACAAAGATCTTCATATGTTCTCTAGCCACAAGTGAGGTCCCAGAGACTGGAGACTAGCCAATGTTGTTCCATTTAAGAAGGCAAGTAGAGATTACCCAGGAAATTGTAGGCCAGACAGCCTCACGTTAATGGTTGGGCAGCTATTGAAGAGTACTCTTCAGGATCGGTTTTACTTGCATTTGGAAGATTATGGGCTAAATCGAGACTGTCAGCATAGTTTTATCCAGCCAGGTCATGTCCAGAGCTGCCAAGTTTTGTCAGAGCATTTCGGTATTCTAGTACCTGAAAATCAGTATTTTGCTGAGGAAATCAGTATTTTTACGCAATGCCATTTTGCTGAAAAAAAATGTTTTTTATGTGCAGTCATACCCATGTAAGAGTACAAGATTGCAGTACTTTGCTACCAATTGACATGTCTTCTATGCACCTTACTTGACAGTGCATTCATTGCCATCTCTAGGCTTATCCAGAATCCTACCACTGCCTGAAAAATAATCAAAGGCTCAACTACCACTGAGAAAGAGAATTCCAAAGATTCATTGTTATACGAGAATTTTCCTGAACAGTCTGTGACCCATAGCGCTGTGGCCATAGGGCTATGTGTAAAGCCCATAGAGCTATATTTAAAGCCCATGGCGCTCCAGCTGGTAGCGCTCTTTTTTAGAACCTATAGCGCTGTAGCCGACATCACTTTGTTTAAATTCCCACGCGTTAAACTGACAGCGCTCTGTTTAAACCTGGAGCGGGACAGGCAGCGGCTCTGGAAAAAAAGAATGGATGACGTTTTTGGACGAAACCCTTCTTCAGACTGGACTGAACTCCGTATTTAAAATCTGTATTTAACAACACAAAACCATACATCCGCATTCTAATCGCATTTCCGTACAAAATACAGAAAAATCCCTACTACTTGGCAGCTCTGCATGTCTTACGAACCTGATTGAGTTTTCTTTGAAGAGGTGATGAAGGTGATTGATGAGGATATGACAGTGGATGCTATCTATATGAATTTTGGGAACACATCTAGGAACACCCCTCAGGTTAAGCTGATCCAGAAGATTAAAATGCACAAGAACCACAGTGATTTGGTCGTTTGAATTCAGAACTTTCTTTTCATAGAAAGGGTTGTGATGGAATGGTGCTATTCTGGCTGGAGGCCATAACCAATTCACTTCCGCAGTTATCAAGGAAACCTGCGGGATATACAGCGGGATATAGATCAGCTACAGAAACAGGCTGAGAAATGGCAGATGGATTTTAATCCGAGCAACTGTAGATGCTGGACTTTAGTAAGTCGAATGCAAGGAGGGAGTATAAATTTAATGGCAAGACCCATAAAAGCATTGGTGTACAGAGGAATCTTGGGATCCATATCTC
Source organism: Leucoraja erinaceus (assembly GCF_028641065.1). Lineage (NCBI taxonomy): Eukaryota > Metazoa > Chordata > Chondrichthyes > Rajiformes > Rajidae > Leucoraja > Leucoraja erinaceus. Next base: position 108,329,524 of record NC_073380.1, read on the forward strand.
ACTGCAAGTGGCAACATAAAAAGATGATATATGACATGCTTTCTGTCATCAATTGGGGCACTGAGTATAGGAGTCACTTTGTAGCTTTATCGGACTTTTGTTCGGCTGCATTTGGAGGTTTGTGTGCAGTTCTAGGTCACTCCATTATAGGATGAAAGTGGACGCTTTGGAGAGTGTGCAGAAGAGGTTTAGCAGATTGCTGCCTGGATTGGAAGGATTAGCTGAATTAAAAATTTGGATCAACTCGGATTATTTTCGTGAAACGTTGGATTGAGCATAGTGGGACTTTTTTTTTCTCCCCCCTTACACATGGAGATTGGTGGATGCCTGGAACATGCTTGGTGGAAATAGATGTGAGGATCTTGCAGCCTGGTGCCAACACAACAATCTCTCCCTTAATGTCAGCAAGACAAAGGAGATTTTGATCGAACTCAGGAAGCGACGCAGTACATAAATTGATGGCGCCAAAGTAGAGGTGGCCAAAAGCTTCACATTCTTAGGAATAAATATTACCTGTAATTTACCCAAGACCAGCCATATAAGGCTATGGCCAAGAAAGCACACCCATGCCTCTACTTGTTTAAAAGGTTTAGGAAGTTCAGTATGTTTTTAACTACCCTCACCAAATTCTACAGATGTGCCGTAGAAAGCATTTTATCATGAAGCATCACAGCCTGGTTGGGAGGTCGGGACTGCAGTCTAGCTGCTGAGAGGAGCATTCAGTTGCCTGATAACAGCAGGAAAAAAGAAAAAACTGTCCCCGAAAAGTTTTGTACTTCTTACCTGATGGGAGAGGGGAGAAGAGGGAGTGACCAGGGTGAGACTAGTCCTTGATTATGCTGGGCCTTGCCGAGGCAATGTGGTGTAGAATCAATCAATGGAAGGGACGTTGGTTTGAGCAATGGTCTGAGCTGTGTTCACAACTGCAATTTCATATGTTCTCGGATGGAGCTGTTCCTAAATCAGGCTGTGATGCATCCTGATAAAATGCTTTCTATAGCACATCTGTACATGTTGGTGAGGGTTGTTGGGGATATGCCAAATTTCCTAAGCCTTCTAAGGAAGTAGAGGCATTGGTGTGCTTTCTTGATCATAGCTTCAATATGGGAACAAATTGCTGGTGATACTTATTGTGAGGAACTTGAAGCTTCCAACCATCTCTACTTCAGTTCTATCAATGTATATCAAAGTGTGTCTACTGCTTTGCTTCCTGAAGTCAATCACTCACCTAGGTAACATGGATAACTACATCAATGCCCTATTTATTGATTATAGGTCTGCCCTCAACACCATAATCCCAAATAAACTCATTTCGACCTAAGTCAGGATTGGCCTCTGCAGGCTGGCACAGGATCCTTGACTTTCTAACCAATAGACACAGTCAGTGAGGATAGATGAGAAAACATCCTCCACAATAATTCTCAACACCAGTGCCCCACAAAGATGCGTTTTCACCCCCTTACTGTACTCCCTATACAGTCAAGACAGCAACCAAACCCTGCTCTAACTCCATTAACAAGCTTGCAGATCTTGAACATTGATGAGACGGAGTACAGAAATGTGATAGAGAGCTTAATACCATGATGTCAAGACAACAACTCCTCCTTCAATGTCAGCTAGATGAAGGAGTTAATTATCGAAGTACACTCCAAAATTAGCATCAATGGGGCCAAAATGGAAATGCTCAAGAGCTTCCCCCTCTCAGGTGATATTATCATCCGTCAATTTGTCCTGGAAAAACCACGATCATAAGGTCATAAGTGATAGGAGCAGAATTAGGCCACTCAGCCCATCAAGTCTACTCTGCCATTCAATCATGGCTGAATTATCTCTCCCACCTAACTCTATTTTCCTGCCTTCTCACCATAACGCCTGACCCCCTTACTAATCAAGAATCTATCTATCTCTGCCTTAAAATTGTCCGTTGACGGACTCCACAGCCTTCTGTGGCGAATGTTTCCAGAGTTTCACCACCCTCTGAGTAAAGAAATTCCTCCTCATCTTCCGAAAGGAACTTCCTTTAATTCTGAGGCTGATCTTGTCCCATACTCTCCCACTAGTGGAACCATCCTCTCCACATTCACTCTATCAAGCTTACACTATTCGGTACATTTCAATGAGGTCCCCCTTATTCTTCTAAACTCCAACGGTACGCTCGGTGCCATCAAATGCTCATCATTTGTTAACCCACTCATTCCTGGGATCATTATTGTAACTGGACCCTCTCCAGCGCCAGCACATCCTTCCTCAGACATAGTGTCCAAAATTGATCACAATACTCCAATTGCAGCCTGACCAGCGCCTCAGCATTACAAGTTTAAGAAGGAACTACAGATGCTGGAAAATCGAAGGTACACAAAAATGCTGGAGAAACTTAGCAGGTGAGGCAGCATCTATGGAGCTAAGGAAATAGGCAACGTTTCGGGTCAAAATCCTTCTTCTGCAGTCTGAAAAAGGGGTTTGACCCGAAATGTTGCCTATTTACTTCGCTCCATAGATGCTGCCTCACCCGCTGAGTTTCTCCAGCATTTTTGTCTACCTCAGCATTACATCCCCGTTTTTGTATTTCAGCCCTCTTGAAATAAATGCTAGCATTGCATTTGCCTGCTTTACCAATTCGACTTGCAGATTCACTTTTGGGAATCCTGCACACACGCTCCCAAGTCCCTTTGCACCTCCGATTTCTGGATTATCCCTCCATTTATAAAATAGTCTACGCAATAGTCTACACAATGAAGTTACAGGCATGTCAATACTTCTACTTCCTCAGGAGACTAAGGACGCTTCGCATGACTTTACAGACGTTGGAGTTTTTTTTCTGCAACTGTAACGCAATGTTGTAATGTTATATTTTTCACTCATAATATTTTTCTCTTTGCATTACCAGTTGTAGTTAGAGCACAGAAAGGGGTCCTTTGGCCCATGCCAACCAAGATATCCCATCCCCTTGTACTTGCGTGTGCCTTGATTATACTCATTTACAATGATTTAATTTGACTGGATAGTGCACAAACAAAAACTTTCCACTGTATCTCAGTAAATGTGACAAAAAATAAACCAATACAAATATCAATACGAACCTCATCAACCTCAATGGTTTTATGGGGATTATAAATATGGTCATGATTCATATCATTTGAAACAAATAAGGTAGGCGTTTATAGCCTTAGTTTTATACATGCACATAAAACATATTCAAAACTAGAATACAGTCGGATTGTGTAAATGCAAATAAAAGCGAGTGAAGACATTACCTGACTTGATGAACATACAGGGAAATCTTCTACTGGGGGAATCAAGCCTTGTGCAATCAATTGACCGTAGGATGGAGGAGCCTCCCTTCGTAGCAGTTCTGCTTCAACTCTTGACAAATGGGTTTCAAAAGATCTTATAAAAATGATAGAAAACACCTGTTCAACTCATAGTCCTACCAAAAAGTAGCTGCTACTGATAGAAGCAAATTAATTTCAAGCAGCTCCAATAAGATAAACTGCAAGTGTAGAGTTTTAATTACAATACATCACTAGCAGTTACTACTTGTTTAAGCAGTCTACTTTTAATGCATCAAGTACTCAACAGCTTCTGATGCAAGTACATTGTTGCTTTGGAAATAAAAACATGAATTTTCCCAAAGCACCAAAATAATTCACATTCATAATCACAAATTTATATTCTAGAGATTTTTAAACTTAGCTTAGTTTTTTTTGTAAATATGCAAAGCATGTTATACTGTCAATCAATTTAGGAACCTTAACTGTTTATTTATGAGTTTGAGAAATGGCAGGGTGACATTTCCTAAATATGGACAGACATGACTGAATGGATTTTCAGGTGGTGTACATCCTCGCAAAGCAGATTTTCTTCCACACACTGCTGAAACATTCAAATGTTTATCAACGTTCTCTAAAAACCTCTGGTGACGTCTTCTACATAATTCACCTGGATATAGAACTCCAGAGAATCACCACTGTATTATTTGTTGCAACTCCATGCGAACTTTCCTTTCAGCCCCAAGAACATTAAATTGCCCTCTACTTTACAGAATGGCTTCCCACATATTTTCATGTCACAACTTGGATACCTTACCCTCCGGTCCTTCTTCTAAGGAATAAATACTGATCATAAATAATTGAGCTCCAAAGACCATTCATCTAGCACTCCATTGGTTCAGACTCAAGTCTGAAACAAGGGCCCACATATTCTGACTGTCATCTATGTGATAACCAGTCCCTAAACCACATTGATACACTTCTCCAAAATTGCAAACTCTTACCATATATACCAGTTGTTTTTTTACGTGACACCCTGATGAATATTCCCTGGAAATTCAAATAGAGAACATCCACAGATCCTCTCTATTGACTTGCCTTATTAGATCCTCAACAAATTCTATAAAAAAGGAGGGGCTGCGCTGAGAAAGAAGGTGGACATCGGCAGAGGGGAGGGAGGGAGACCTGCTGCCACTTGGAGGCAGGCAGTAGAGAGGATTGCATGGTACTTTTGTAACTTAGTTTGCAGCAAAATGTGGCAGAACTTGTGTACCAACTTTGTTGTTTGCAAAACAAAGCATTTCATTGTACCTAGGTACATGTGATAATAAAATGTCAATCATTTATTTAGGAATTCTTCTAGTGGCCTTTGCCTTCTGCCTTTTCAAGTTCACTTCCATTTTTGGCTCTCATTCCAGAGTTACTGAAAATGGCTTCACGGCAATGAAGGACCATCAACAATATTTATCCTGTTGCCCTGAGAGCTACAAAGGGCAAAAGAAGGCCAATTCAAAATTCAAAGTTGCTGGGCATGTTACCTTTTGGAAGTGCAAACCAGAAGAGGAACACCACTTTCACAAGTGGGTTTCACCATCGACAATGAACTAATAGACAATAGACAATAGGTGCAGGAGTAGGCCATTCAGTCCTTCGAGCCAGCACCGCCATTCAATGTGATCATGGCTGATCATCCCCAATCAGTACACCCGTTCCTACCTTCTCTCCATATCCCCTGACTCTGCTATTTTTAAGAGCCCTATCAAGCTCTCTCTGGAAAGTATCCAGAGAACCGGCCTCCACTGCCCTCCGAGGCAGATAATTCCACAGACTCACCACTCTCTGTGTGAAAAAGTGTTTCCTCATCTCCATTTTAACTGCCTTACCCCTTATTCTTAAACTGTGGCCCCTGGTTCTGGACTCCCACAACATCGGGAACATGTTTCCTGCCTCTAGCGTGTCCAAACCCTTAATAATATTATATGTTTCAATAAGATAACCTCTCATCCTTCTAAATTCCAGAGTATACAAGCCCAGCCACTCCATTATCTCAGCATATGACAGTCTGCCATCTTGGGAATTAACCTTGTGAACCTACGCTGCACTCCCTCAATAGCAAGAATGTCCTTCCTCAAATTAGGGGACAAAAACTGCACACAATACTCCAGGTGTGGTCTCACTAGGGCCCTGTACAACTGCAGAAGGACCTCTTTCGTCCTATACTCAACTCCTCTTGTTATGAAGGCCAACATGTCATTTGCTTTCACTGCCTGCTGTACCTGCATGCTTACTTTCATTGACTGATGAACAAGGACTCCCTTATCCTGTTGTACTTCCCCTTTTCACAACTTGATACCATTTAGATATTACTCTGCCTTCCTGTTTTTGCTACTAAAGTGGATAACTTCACATTTATCCACATTAAACTGCATCTGCCATGCATCTGCCCATTCACCCAACGTCACCCTGCATTCTCATAGCATCCTCCTCACAGATCACACTGCCACCCAGCTTTGTGTAATCTGCAAATTTGCTAATGTTACTTTGAATCCCTCCATCTAAATCATTGATGTATATTGTAAATAGTTGCGGTCCCAGCACCAAACCTTGCGGTACCCCACTAGTCACTGCCTGCCATTCTGAAAGGTACCCATTAATCCCTACTCTTTGTTTCCTGTCTGCCAACCAATTTTCTATCCATGTCAGCACTCTACCCCCAATACCATGTGCCCTAATTTTGCCCACTAATCTCCTATGTGGTACTTTATCAAATGCTTTCTGAAAGTCCAGGTAAACTACATCCACTGGCTCTCCCTTATCCATTTTCCTAGTTACATCCGCAAAAAATTCCAGAAGATTAGTCAAACATGATTTCTCCTTCGTAAAGTCTATAATTCCATTTTCTCCCTCCTGCATTTCTAAAAAAGTGGGTTAACATTAGCTAGCCTCCAATCCACATGAACTGATCCTGAATCTATAGAACATTGGAAAATGATCACCAATGCGTCCACGATTTCTAGAGCCACTTTCTTAAGTACCCCGGATGCAGGCCAGCAGGCCCTGAGGATTTATCAGCTTTCAGTCCCATCAGTCTACCCAACACCATTTCCCGCCTAATGTGGATTTCCTTCATTTCACCCAGATCCTCTGGCCACTACTATATCAGGAAGATTGTTTGTGTCCTCCTTAGTGAAGACGGATCCAAAGTACCTGTTCATCTGCCATTTCCTTGTTCCCCATAATATATTCACCTTTTTCAGTCTTCAATGGTCCAACTTTGGTCTTAACTAATGTTTTCCTCTTCACATACCTAAAGATGCTTTTACTATCCTGCTTTATATTCTTGGCTAGCTTACCTTCGTACCTCATCTTTTCTCCCCGTGTTGCCTTTTTAGTTATCTTCTGTTGCTCTTTAAACATTACCCAAATCCTCTTGCTTCCCGCTCATCTTTGCTATGCTGTACTTCTCTTTTATTTTTATACTGTCCCCGACTTCCCTTGTCAGCCACGGTCACCCCTTACTCCCCTTGGAATCTTTCTTCCTCTTTGGAATGAACTGATTTCTGTATTATTCCCAGAAATACCTGTCATTGTTGTTCCACTGTCATCCCTGCTAGTGTGTCTTTCCAGTCAACTTTGGCCAGCTCCTCCCTCATGGCTCCATAGTCCCCTTTGTTCAACTGTAACACGGACACCTCCGATTTACCCTTCTCCCTCTCAAATTGTAGATTAAAACTTACCATATTATGGTCACTACCTCCTAATGGCTCCTTAACCTCAAGTTCCCTTATCAAATCCGGTTCATTACACAACATTAAATCTAGAATTGCCTATAATATAAGTGAATGCATCATGACCTTCTGACTAATTCCGTTACGGAACCAGCAGATGACAGTCACACCACATATCTGCCATCTCCCTAATCTTAGAAACTATGGAGGACTTGAAACAACCGCCACCTTGCCCAACATCACACAGGGATGGAAAAACAACATTTTCAGGCAAGCACGATCAGGAAGGAGGGGATATGGAAAACTAACTCCAATACAGGCATTATAATAAAAAATAACACGCTTCCTGATTACTGCACATCTATTGAGTATAGAAGTTGGGAGGTCATGTTGCAGTCGTATAAGATGTGGTGAGGCCGCATTTAGAGTAGTGTGTCCAGTTTTGGACACCATGTAATAGGAAAGATGTTGACAAGCTGGAATGGGTACAGAGGAGATTTACGAGGACTTTGCCAGGACCCAAGAATAAGGGAATCGAGAACCAGAGGACATAGTTCTAAGGTGAGGGGAGAAAGGTTTAAGAGGAATCTGAGGGGTGCTTTTTCAGACAAAGAGTGGTAGATGTATGGAATGAGCTGCCAGAGGAGGTCATTGAGACCGGTGCTATCACAACATTTAAGAAATATTTAGTGAGATACTTGGATAGGACAGGTTTAGGGGGATATGGGCCAAACACAGGCATGTGGGATTAGTGTAGATGGGACATGTGTGGTGGAAGGACCTGTTTCCATGTTGTAAGGCTCTATGACTATTTATTAATCCAGCAAATTCTTGATATGTTTATTGATTTCTCATCCAAATCAATATACCCATCAACATATGCCCCACACAAAATAAAGGCCCAACCACTTTGTTCTAGAGATCTCTGATCTAAACAGAATATCTTGCCATTCCTTCTTCAAATTGGGAAAAGGGAATAACAGATGGTGTTATCAGATATATAACAATCCCACCAAAGTACTTAAAATGGGTCAGATGCCTTTCGCCTCATTCTTATACAGGCATAAAAGAATCTGAAAAGATTTCCTGAGAATCTATGAAATAATTTTACATCTGAAATGCAAGGACTGTACTTCAGAATGTATTAATTAAATTAATTGTGGATCATACTTCCAAGTATGACAGAACTTACCTGCGTTCAAACATTCTGAGAGAGTACAATTTGCAGGTACATCCTAGAGCAATCACAAGCAGTAGCCCACAGATTAGGCTTCCAATGACTGCTGCAGTTATAACTCTGGTGGGTACAATCACAGGACAGTTTTCTTCATCACTGCCATCGCCACAGTCATCCTGCGCATCGCACACCCAGCTCTCAAACACACAACGGTTGTTCTTGCAATGAAAATTACCAGGTTGGCAAAAGAAACAGTTCTTCTCATCCGAGCCATTTGGACAATGATTTTGGTAATTACAACGATCAGCCAGAGGGTAGCACACACCACTGCGAGAACAGGGGAACTCGTCTTTTTGGCAAGAGCTACAGTTGCGTTCATCTCGTCCGTTCGGACAGTGCCAATAACCATCACAGCGCTGTTGCTCAAAGTAGCAGCCCCAATTGCCTCCGCAAGGGATCTCCCATGGAAGACAAAATCCTTCAACTTGATAGGTTGCATTAAAACCTCTAGCTGCATTTACTTTGTCGGCATGGAAATGTACCCGCACTTGGCCAGAAGAAGAGATGACTGTGATCGGTGTCCGGGAATCAAAAGGTGTTAAGACACGAAGCAAATTGTGTGAATTTTCCTCCAGACCATCATACACTTTGATATAATCCCCATAGCCTATGCCATCCAACTTTAAGTCAGTGATGCGCAAAATGATTTTGCGTCGGTCTCCAGTATCTATTAACCATGTGCAATTGCTTCCAGGTGGATAGAATGCAGGATAATTTGGCGAATTAAATGTACCATAAAAGTTTCTCAACCATTCACCACAATTAGGGGCATCACAATCGATTTCATCTTCCAAATCAAGACAGTCAATATTTCCATCACATCTCAAGGACTCAGGTAAACATGTATAAGCTGCTGTATATCGAGAAAGGCACTGGAAATGGTCATAGGTACAAGGCTTAAGTGGAAAATCAGTCAGGGGCAGCAACTGCTCGCAAAATTCTTCATCAGAATTGTCTCCACACTCATCCATCGTGTTGCACTTCCAAATATCTAGGATACATTTTCCATTGTTACAATGGAAGTGGTCCCAGTCACAGCTTGCCTCCACCAACCTGCCTGAAAATAAAATTAAATCACAATGTAAAAAGCAAGTAGCTGGAGGAATAAGGGCCTGTCCCACTTGCGCCACCTTTACAGGCGACTGCCGGCACCCGTCGTAGGTCGCCGACATTTTCAACATGGTGAAAATTCAGCGGCAACCAGAAAGATGCTACGACTCTTTGGAGACCTCTCACACCCACACAGGTGACCCCTGGCGACATGTTGTGGGTGATCTCTCACGACCATAGGAGACCTCTCACGCCCACACAGGTGACCCCTGGCGACATGTTGTGGGTGATCTCTCACGACCATAGGAGACCACTCACCACCATACAGCCTATGGTCGCGAGAGGTCTCAAAGAGTTGTAGCGTCTTTCTGGTCACCGCTGAATTTTCAACATGTCGCCTGTAAAGGTCGCGTGAGTGGAACAGGCCCTTTTGAAACCGCAACACAATATTTCTTATTACAATTTCATAAGTATTTATCAGACAGAAAGAAAGGCTTATATTTATTCAGTCTTTACAGAAAGACATCCTCAAAACATCCCCAAAAGCTATGAACAACTTTTATATATGTGCTCATTGTTATCTTGTAGGATGCACACCATACACAAAGTAAAGTTTTATGCCTAACAAGTTAATGAAAATGCTGATGGTGCTTTTACAAATTTCCTCATAAAAATAGCTGTCACTTCAACCACTCAAAAAGGCAATTTGTGCTGTTGGATCAATACAATTCCCGAGGCCAGGACGTGATATTTAAGAGAGCTCAAGACATTAAGACAAAGTGGTGGAGTAACTCAGCGCCTCAGACATCAGAAAAAGGATCCCGACCCGAAACATCACCTATCTGGGGTTTCCAGAGATGCTGACCGAATAAGAGGTACTCCAGCACTTTGTGTCTTTTGTTGTGAAGCAGCATATATAAGACATTAAGAAATGGATTACCCAAAAAACTTTATTCCAATTCTTTATTGGCAAAAACCATCTATGACCAAGGGAAATAATAACTAATTAAAAATATCAACACTAGATTAGCACTTCAATATCTAATAGCAGGTGCTCTCACAGTTTGCTCTTGTTGTGGGAACATGACAAGGAGCTACTTATGGACATTGTGAATATTACTGATTAGTGGCAGGCAGACAGACACTGTTCAAGAACAGTGCACTAGCTTTCTTCACACAACCACAGACAAGTTAATAGATGGCACATTGTGACACTGATCTTCATGCCTGTTGGAATGCTCACAGTTATAATGCAAAAGTACTGCTATTTTACATTGCAAGTACTTTTTAAATCTCAGTGATGGCAAAGCAGTATATAAGTTTATGCATTTCTGTAGGACAATATGGGGTTCGATAATGGTTGCACATAGAATATCTTAAGTTTGTGTGTATTTGTGAGTATAGATGAAAATGGTAAAATAAAGCTACAAGAGAGATCCTGTATTCACATTTCAAAAGACACCAACGCTATACATACCTATGACATAAGACAGCCTAAAGCCTTTTCCAGTATACCTGTCATCAGAATGGAACTCAATCCAGACATGGCCTTTTGAAGAAATAAACGGTGCTGGAATAGAAGAACCACACACTCGAGTTCCTTCAATGCTTTTACGAGTTCCTATCGTTAGCCAGTCTGAACTACACCAAGCTGAGGTCTGCACATCAAAATCCTGAAAGCTATGATCAAAAATGCAATAGTTAACATTTTTATGAACACAAAATAACAGATTAATGATAAAACAAAATTGTCACGTCAGAATTCATGACTGTCAAATGAATAGTTGAAGAGCTTTGAAGTGGTTCCATGGGAATATTAGAAGCAGACATTCCACAACTATTCACCGCAATTAGGGGCATCAAAATTAGAGTTAACAAACAGATACTATTTATCTAATCAGTAATTTATTTACTATTTATAGTACAGGTACACCACTGATATTTCAGCATGCTTGGTTCTAGAACCTTTCTGGATCGCTGCAAAGGCCGTCATTGGGTATTTTTAAAGCAGAGATTGACAGGTTGTTTATTTGCAAGGGTCCTTCTATACATTTAAATTTCCCTTTTTTCCCTTTTTTCCTGTTAAATTTGCTTCTGCAATCTTTAGTGCAGCGTTTCAACTTGCAATCGTTTTTCCTTGACTCACCTGATCTTTTTGCAAATAATTTAAAATCGTTGCCTACCTGTTATTAATCAATCTGCAAAAGAAAATGGTCTCTGCCAATTTACGATATCAAAATCCTTCATCTGTATGCATCTACTACAACTCCACTTAATTGTCCTTGTTCCAAGAACCCCTCTAGCTTCTGTTGGCTCCCCATTCATTTATCCCTCATATCATAGCAGTAAATTGCTTCTACGTCCCCTCTAAGGGTTTGACATCCTTTATGTAACAGGCCCAGAATAAGACCTCTAGAGCCTAACCATTCATGTAAGATGTTTAGCATGACAAGCAGCTCTTGTTGGAAATGCTTATCTGGATGAGCAAGGCCAGGTGTGACAATTGCCAAGTCAGATAGCATGGACGCAGGCCTTTTGGCCTACTGAGTTTGCACTGACGTTCATAAATCCATTCTATACTAATCCCATTTATTCTCCTCACATTGACCTCATCCCAGACTGCTCTCAAGTCTCTGTCACCCATTTACACACAATATACAGTGGGCCAATTAATCTAATGACCTGCAAATCTTTGACGTGGGAGGATGCAAGTGCACAAAGAAGCGAGCATAGTCATTCACTGGAAGGTGATGCAAATTTCACACAAACTGAACTGGAGATTAGAATTGAACATGGTTGTTAGGTTGCCCTGCTAAGAGAAGTGCCTTAGAAAAATGATAGACAGATCACTTACGGCATCGGTCTAGTAATACAAGGAGAATTTCAGAAACTCAATTGCAAAAAAAGACAAGGTTAAAATTGAACAAGCATGGTAATGTCCAGATTGGAGTATTTTGTCCAATTTCATTTTCAATTTATTGCCTGCCGATTGGCACAGTCACCTCCGTGCACCGATTACAATAGACTTCAACTATGTTCAATATCACCGGCTGGTGCCGTACGCTGGCAGCCTGCATGTTTTAGTCTATCTTTAGTTTTGTATTGTGGGGGAGTGGCAAACATTTTTTATCTCTCTCCTTGACAGAGATGCAACCTTTTCCGTATCGTATCTCCGACTGCACTGCGGCCTAACATCGTGGAGCTGGCGTGTCCTTCGCTGTGGATCAACTTTGGGAGCTCCAACAGGGGAAGTCTGCACACTAAACATCGTGGAGCTTGCTATCCCTTTGCCAGGGATCTACTTCGGTAGCTCCAACCACAGGAGCTTCGACAGCCCTGATTTCAGGAGCTTCGACCGCCCCAACACAAGAGCTTCGAACACCCCAACGCGGGAGCTTCGAACGCCCCAACACGGGAGCTTCCAACGCCCCAACGCGGCAGCTTCCAACGCGGCAGCTTCCAACGCCCCAACGCAGGAGCTTCGAACGCCCCAACACGGGAGCTTCCAACGCCCTAACGCGGCAGCTTCCAACGCCCCAAGAGAAAAGGAGGGAAGAAGATAACACGTTATTGCTTTCCATCACGGTGCGTTGTGGGGGGGGGTGTTTGTTAATTTTTATGTAGTTGTGGGTCTTGTTGGTTTTTTGGCATGACTGTATGGCAAATCAAATCCCGTGTATGTTTTTACATACTTGGCTAATAAATTAATTACTTACTTTACCAATTCATTTTGATACTTGACAACAAATTTTGATCAAGAGACTCCGCTGGGTTAGAACCTCCTCTTACCTAGTCTTCATTCCTTGGTCACAAACTATTATTTCTAACAACTGCGCTGGAAGTTAAATGTTTTCTTTTCCCCCCCAAAGATTAGGAGATTGAAATCTGTGATAATTGTAGCAATGCTGCCAAATACTGGCACAAACCAACAGTGTAATCCAAAACGCTCTCAGATTAATCTCATAGCACACAGTGCATACATATGCATGGCATCTATCACTGTCTTGTTGTATTTTTCCAAGATAACTTTAAAGATAAGTTTAAAACGATATTACAAAATATCAGGTCCAAACTTCATACAGGCTACTACACACAAATAAACACATATTAATCTCAATGGATTAAATGTACCTGATGGTGACTACTTCCTCCCGGTTGCCTTGGATGTACCAACTGCAATTAATACTAGTCGGATAGTTGAAAGGCCAACCTGGACTTGTAATGATTCCATTTGGTGCCTTCAGCTGTTCTGGTATATCTCCACAAGCTAAGAAAAAGATAAGTTAGATAATTAACGTGGCTAACACACTTTCTGAATTAAAACATAACTGAAACATAACTGTAAAATAACTGTAAAGCGATACAAAAGACTGCAGATTATTTTCGCAAGAACACCAAATATAGATAGGGTGTATAAATAGGGTAGATAGTCAGAACCTTTTTCCCCAGGATAGAAATGTCAAAGACTAGAGACATAGGAGAGCAGATGTGACCCAAAATTGGGGAGTTCAATGTTCATACCTTTGGGTTGCAAGCCCTACCCAAGCGGACTACAAAGTGCTGTTCCTCTACTTTGTATGTGGCCTCACACATACAAAGTAGAGGCGTACTTCTCACATTGGAGGAGGCCCAGGACAGAAAGATTGGTTTTGGAATGGGAAGGGGAGGTAAGTACGTGTTCGGCAAAATGATCATCCAGTCCAGGAATGGTCTCATCAATGTAAAAGGAGCCAAATCGGAAGCACCAATTATAGATAATGTTAGGAGGTACAGGTGAAACTCTGTATCATCTGGAAGGGCTGCTGGGGTTGCTGGATGGATGTGAAGGAAGAGTAGGGAGACATGTGGTTGAAGGGGAGGTTGTGTTTAGTTTAGTTTAAAGATAGAGCATGGAAATCGGCCCTTCGACTCACCAAATCCATGCTGACCATTGATCAATGTTCTATGTTCTCCCACTTTATCATCTACTCCCTACACAACAGGGACAATTTACATTGGCCAATTAACCTGCAAATTCACATCTTGGGGATGTAGGTTGCCTTCCACCTATATCCCTTCCTCTGACCACATTTCACTCCTCTTCTTTCATCTCCGGCTTCCGTCCATCCATTTGTCATTCAAAACTCCCCTCATCTGTATCCACCTATCACTTGCCAGACTTTGGCTCATCCCCATCTCTTTTCCAACTTTCTCCCCACCACTAAATTAGTTTGAAGGAGGATTGTGACCCATCACCTATCCATATCCTCCAGAGATGCCACCTACAACACTGAGTTATTCCAGCACTTTGTAGTGTGCATTTTTTGCAAACCAACATTTGCAGTACCTTGTGTCTACATGAGTGGATGAGTTCAGTTTAGTACATGAAGGAGTCATTCATTTTTGATGCTGTAAATAGAAGAGCTAGAGATAGATAATAACTAGTGCAAACTGTCTGAAGGCAACAATGACACAGATGAGGATATCAGTTGCAATAATGTTGAAGTAACAGCAGAGGGCAGCAAATCTGAAGAGATCGAAGATGGAAATGATGGAATGGAATGGAATAAATAAATAAAGAATTCAAAATTTGACGACAGAACTAAATCAAGTTGCAAGAAGTTTACTTCAGCACAAGATAGTAATCTAAAATGCATTATATTTGTATTGGTTACCAGAGACCCTGTACTAGGTCTGTCCATTGCACACCTAAAAGCAATTTCTTCCGATTCAAGACTGGATGTCAGTCAATTAGTTTGATAGTAGAGGAGGTAATTGAAAATTAATTATTCTATAAGTGCAGATATATTCTACATTGACAGAAGCAGTATTTTATTTAGTCTGGCCATAATTATAATACTACAATTAGCTCTTATTGAACTATCTCAATTATTTGGTGGTTATTTCTAAAGTGTCTTGCAGAAGAAGTTCCAGATATTGACTCGATGGCAATATGTTTTTAAATCAGGATTATGTATGACTTGGAGAACGATTTACAGTTGACAGCATTCCCATGTACGTACTGTGTACCACTTAGTTAGGAGCAGACTGCCCAAATATAAAGAATTGTGTTATTAAATTCAAGCACAAAATTCAAGAAGCACAATGCACGCAACTCTTATTTTGAAACCAAAATAAGAGGACATAGACATAGTGTAATGAACTGTAATAAATGTTTGTGTTTACAAACATCAGCGATATGATTGTGAGTGGTAGAGTGCAAGCACTGTTGATGGCTAATATTGCAACTTTTTTTAATTTAATTGTAACTAAAAGAAAAAAGTTGCAGTAGTGTGTGTGTGTGTGTGTGTGTGTGTGTGTGTGTGTGTGTGTGTGTGTGTGTGTGTGTGTGTGTGTGTGTGTGTGTGTGTGTGTGTGTGTGTGCGTGCGTGTGTGTGCGTACGTGTGTGTGTGCGTGTGCGTGTGTGTGTGTGTGTACGTGTACGTGTGTGTGTGTGTACGTGTGTGTTTGTATTACGGGTGATTGGTGGTCGGCGTGCTGTATCTTTTAATTAAACTAAAAACACTAACAGCAGAGGGAATCTAAAGAAGGGTCTCTCCCCGAAATGTCACCCAATTTCTTCTATTCAGAGAAGCTGGCTGCTCCATGTAGTTCCCCCGCACAATTAAAGCATGGAATAGTCTTCACCCTACCATAGTTACCCAACCAGACGCAACTAAATTTAAGGTAGCTCTTTTTTTCCCCCAAGAACCCTTTTTTGCTTAAGTCTAATTCTTGCTTGCTGCAGCACAACAGAATATGTAAACATAATACAGAACAGGAAATAAAAGTTCATTGTGTCTATATACCATAGACCATATATATACACAATAAATAAACAGATAAAGTGCAATAGACTGTTATTGTTTGGTGGTGGACCCTCCAACACCTCCGGTTTAAATTCCATTTGGAATATTTCTGGAGGACCAGGAAACCAGCAAGAGTTACCCCAGGGAGTTACTCTAGATCCAGGGTCAGGGAGTGAATCTGTGTTGGTTTTCAGTGGTCACGGCGAGGCGGCGACCGGACAGCAATGGCGGCCAGATCTCCCACAATGCAAAGGGAGGGAGAAAGACCCGGCGCCAACCAGTTGCCGTGGCAGTGCGCATGTGCAGGGCGGCCGGCCATGCCAGCAAATGAGGACCATCCGGAGAGCGGAGGCAAGGAGGCCAGGATACGGGCGGAGATGGAGAGTGACAGAGAGAGAGATAGAGAGGGGGGCCCGCTCAGAGTTGAACAGCAGGTGTCCCGGTTGCTTGCCAAGCCGTGCAAAATGGCACGATTTGTAGGTTGTCCGGTGGGACTTTAGATGGCCATTGGCACCTGGGCAACCGTTAATTTTGTGCCCTGTCATTCCTTCTCTCCAGAGATGCTGCCTGTCCCGCTGAGTTACTGCAGCTTTGTGCCTGTCTTTGGTTTAAACCAACATCTGCAGTTCCTTCTTACACACTAAGAATATTATGTTGGTTGACCACCAGATTTGTATCAATCTCACATTAACTTAATAAACTGTAAAGCCACAAAAACAATGTGTATTACATCTACACTTAACTTACTCCTGTGCCAAAAATGCCCACCGTCTATACCTATAAACAAAATCACCTGTATCAACCTATTACCTGCCAAGCATTGTCCTGCCCCTCCTCTCTTCCAGCTTTCTACCCCCCGCATCCCCCCCCAACCACACATCTTAAGAAGGGTTCTGACCCAAAACGTCACCAATCCATTTTCTCCAGAGATGCTGTCTGACCCTGTGAGTTACTCAGTACCTTGTGTCATTTTAAGAACATATTCAGGTTTGTGTATGACGCAGAGCCAAGCCAGGAGACATGGCAACGGAACCAAGGGGCATGATCTGAAAGCAAGGGGTCAGTTAGTCTTAATAGCGATCAGGGAACTTTTCTTTATCCAGATGGTACAGAGTCAATGGAATTTTCTATCAGAGGATTCTGAGGCATAATGGCCAAGTCAGAGATTGATAGAATTATAACAATGACGATGATGGTGAATTTGTGGGTTTGAATATGGGGATTAGTGGAGGAAAGTGGCATTAAGATAAAAGATGAGCCATAATTATATTAAAGGCACAGTTGGCATGGGCAGTGGATGGGAGAGGTATGAATGGACTGCTACATCTTTGCCTTATGTTCCAATCTAATGATAGCGCTGAACTGGCTAAAAACCTTGTAAAGAAAGGCAAACCAATCAACCAACGACTTATCAAGCTGGACTATGAAGTAGAATTGGAAGATAATGGTGTGTTAACCTCACAAAAATGGTTTCGGGTAATACTAAAGAATGATTAATGGTGATGGTGATGATGACTGGTTTGGGATTTTGGATGGTCATTGAAAATAAATTGTCTCGGTTAAGATAACCTTGGAAAGTATGGTACAGACGGAGAAAAGGCACATACATGAACAACATCAATTCTTTTAAAAGGGGAAGAGTTAAAAAACACAAACAATTCCCAAATGCTTATTTTTCACATATTCATTACTTGTCCCCTAAATTGTGTCAAGCCTCAGCTGGGAGGCTGTGAAATGAACGAGATGTAGACCCATATACAGCAGGGTTACAGATATCCCAGATACATCCCCAGGTAAAATTTATCAACGAGTGGTACTGGTGTATAATATGTTTTATTTGTTCCTATGGCTACTGGTCAACCAATAAATCCCAAAATTAATCTTGTGTGCTTGCTTTTAAATTTGAATCATGTAACATTTCAAAAATCTTGACAATTCCTGCGACAACAACAAGCATATTGTATTACTGGCATTCAACTTTAAAATATGGCATCAATACATTTTATATATATCGGCATAAACTGGATTGCCACAATAAATAAAGTCACCAAATGCTACGTATATATATTAACACTCTGATAATCTGGCAAACCTCTGGACTTTGTTACAGCAGGATTAACAGATATTCCAGACTATCAGATGTTGCTTCTATTAACAGCCACACATGTTTATTTCACTTTTTTTAAGTTATAAGGCAGTAAAATATTTTAAAGGGTAAAGGGGAGAGGGATATTTACAAACAATCCAGACTCCAGGCTCTGGATAAAGCCCTCCTCTTTTACCGTATTGTGTATTTTTAGTGGCATTATTTAGTCATTTTGTTTCGCACAGAAAATGAATGAGAATTAAGAAACCATGACATTGAAAATACTAGTTAGTTATCCTCCTACACATTAGAAAAAATAGAATTGTGAATAAATTTACTGATATTAAATGCATCAACGTCATACAAATCAAGCAAATAGGAAGCTGTGATTGTTATTCTATTTTTGAATGCTCGCCATATGCATAAATCGCAACAATGCAGGTAGTGTATTTAAATAAAGAAATTTATTGATACGTCCAATGCATTTTCATTAATAAATTGAACCATGGACTGAGAATATTAAAGGTAGACACAAAAAGCTGGAGTAACCCAGCGGGCCAAGCAGCATCTCTGGAGGGAAGGAATGGGTGGCGTTTCGGGTCAAGGCCCTTCTTCAAACTCTGATTTAAACCAGCATTTGCAGTTCTTTCCTACACTAAAAATATTATGTTGGTTGACCAACATATATCAATCTCATACTAATCTAATAAACTGTAAAGCCACAAAAACAATATGCATCACCTACTTAAGCTTAATTTACTCCTGTGCCAAGAAAATGTCCAAGTACCAAGTTTTTTAAATTTTCTTTCAAATCTGCTATTTATGCTTTATTGTAACTAATGTAAAAAGAGCTTACTTGGAACAAGACTGAATAACATGGCACATAATGTACTTCAACCATAAGATCAGAGAAAAATCATCTTGCCAAAATACACCTATCCCCTCCTCCAGGATGAATTATCCTACTTGAAAGAACAGACGTACCGGTTGAGATATCCAAAACTTGTGTATTTGCCACACCATAGCTTTCTCCCAGAACAGTGTTTCCTGAAATGAAAATATTTAATAAATTAATGAATTACCATAGTTTTTGGTTGCATTCGGCAAATAAACAATTTTGCTTAGTTCTCAAGAGTCAAGAGTGTTTATTGTCATATGTCCAAGATCAGGGGTCGGCAACCTTGTTCTGCATAGTAGCCGGGACGCATGTCTGTGAGCGGATGGCGGGCCACATCTATCACGTGTACACATGGATCCTGCCCCCATCTCGCCCTGGATGGCAGGCATCAAATCACGGAAGTTAGACAAAAATGCTGGAGAAATTCAGCGGGTGAGGCAGCCTCATGCAATCTTTGCATGTCTCACCCGCTGAGTTTCTCCAGCATTTTTGTCTACCTTCGATTCTTCCAGCATTTGCAGTTCTTTCTTAAACGTGTTCACAGAAGGTGCGCGGCCGTGCCGGCGACTATGCGCAGGATGCGGTTCAGCCAGAGCTCGGCCGCGCTCGGGGGGGGGGGTCAGCAGGCCGAATGATTACAGGAAAAAAATCCGCATGCGGGCCGGATGATTTTGGGTTATGGGCCGCATTCGGTCCTGGGGCCATAGGTTGCCAACCCCTGCCCTAGATAGAATAATAAAATTCTTACTTGCAGCAGTACAACGGAACAGAATAGCACTTTCTGAAAAAGTTGAAATTAAACACTTCAAATTAAAATAAGGATTAGCTCCATTTCTAACTACCTTTAAAGCAGGGAAAGAACAACTGTGATCCTTACTAATTAAATTACCACCCACATTTACTTTCATTGATTAACAGACTGCAACATATTGTATTGAGTATGACAAAATGGGACAAGAAGCATGAAAGTGCATGTGGCTACAATGATCTTATGGTTTGACAAAATAGCAAAAAAACATAACATAGGAGTGGCAATGTTTTCCCCCCAAAAAAATCAAAAGATCCAATTACTCAGAAACAAACAAAAAGTTACAGTACAACACAAAATCAAAATATCATACAAAGAGCACAAAATATTTTCAGCCTCAGGCAAGATGTTAAACAAAAATAGAATTGTAGATGCATTGTAATCTTATTACTGAATCCACTGGGAAGGTTACTACAAAGACAACTGCAATACTTGGAACACATTCACATCTGGCCATGCACATTTTGAACAAACTGCTGTATACTCTTGTATTGTGATATATAGGTTGCATGTGCTATAAAGAATGAACATTTAAGACCAAATGTAAGATAGCTAATAATGGAAACACTGCATCTGTGCTAGAACTTAGGAAATGAATGCTGCGTACACTCCAGAAACAGTACCTTAAATATCCTATACCTAAATCACGGTTAAAAGTAACACAAAGAATGCAAACATCACCAAAGTCTTCTTTAACAAAGAGCGGATCCTTCATTCATTGATTTTCTTAAAAGCAGAAAATCCTCATTCACTTCTCCCCCAAACATACAACAAGTTTTGAACTTGATAATAGGTGGTATTTCAGCATTTGCACATGTGGTGAATTAGCGTGAAGAATTACTATGATTCATAACTCCTAACAGACAAGTCAACTTAAAATCATGAATTTGATGCACTCCACATGAACTTCCAATATTAAGGAAGTTTTATAAAGCTACTTTCTTCCTCACTACAGGTGTACAGGAGACAAATAACTTTGGTGTATTTCCATTCATATCGTTTCTAGCTGTAAGTTACCTGCTGCCATTCCACTTGGATTCTATTACATTGAGGCAGGTGCACATTCATTAAAAAATTAAACGAAATGGCTCTACATTTAGGACATTTGCAAAGCAGTATTTATATACAGAACAAAAAATAACAAAAACTACATAAAAACATAGACAAAAAATAATAAAAACGCAGACGGGCTGCAGAGGCCGCTGCTGACGAGAGTCGCGCCGCCTATAATAGGGTTGTAATAGTAGAGATTACAGCAGTGGCCATAATTCTAATAGATACATAATTCTACAATTCCATAATTCTACAGGACTGTAAATACTGGGCTGTAAATTACAAATCCAAAATTGGGGCAATGCTAATTTTGATGCCGTTGGGCAAATTTATCAAAAGGATAATTGGGAAAGCCTGTGACCCGGCAAAGGGATGTCTGACAAGTGGGAGCCATTCAAAAGCGAGTTAGGGAAAGTTCACTGCCAGCATCTTTTTGTGAAAGGTGAGGCTGGCAAAAGGAGGGAACGCTTGTTGACAAGGGATATTGAGGCCTCTGGCCAAGATAAAGGAGGCATGTATTAAGTACAGACAGCTGGGTTCAAACAAATCATTGGACGAGCATCATGGGACAGGAGTAGACTTGCAAAGGAAATTAGAAGCAGAAAGAGGACAAGCGTTTTGAACAATTTTCTCCTATATTTGCTATGGAGGACATGAAAATTAATGTTTCTTCAGATTGGAGGTCTAAGACCAATGGAAAGCTGCAGGAATCAGTGCACGATCCCTTGTTGTTTGTCATATATTAACAATTTTGGCTCATTGGACTTCATCAGAATATTGAGTATAGACGTTGGGAGGTCATGTTGCAGTTATATTAAAAGTCGTGAGGCCACATTTAGAGTGTTGTGTTCAGTTTTGGGCACCATGTTATAGGAAAGATGTTGTCAAGCTGGAATGTGTGCAGAGAAGATTTACGAGGATGTTGCCAGGATTCGAGGATCTGAGTTATAGGGTTTAGCGGCCGATTTATAAAACGTTTGAGAAATTAACCCTCCAGCCGCTAAATGGATGAGCATGGTGATGGGGAATGTCTTCAAAATGCATGCGAGCTCACCCACAGAGACCTTCAGAGCTTCTTCACAGATAAGTCTTCAAACCACAGTATTTTGATGAATAAATGCTTTATTGTTGATAGAAAACAATGAGATACACCCAAATTTCTTCCGACCCGTTACCACAATCTTCATCGAACTCCAGCTTATTACTTTAAACATTAGAAAACTCCTCGTGTCTCCATTACACTTTGCATGATCTCCTTTACACCTCGCATGGTCAAAGGGTAAACCTTCTCGATGGTCTCTCCAAACTAATCTAAAACAAAACTTCTGCGCAAGCTACATAGCCCAAAACACGGCCAAAAATACGTCATAAATCCCACCCACAATATAACGGGTAGTCTAAAATTTAAAGGCACATGCCCCATCATCAATGACATGCAAAACAAGCCAAATGGCCACTACATAGGGAGAGGTTGAGCAGGCTGGGACTCTCTTCCCTGGAGCACAGAAAGATGAGGGGTCATCTTATAGAGGTGTATAAAATCATTAGAGGAATAGATTGTGTAGACACACAGAGTTTCTTGCCTAGAGTAGGGGAATTGAGAACGAGAGAACAAAAATTTAAAGTGAGGGGGAATAGATTTAATAGGAACCCGAGGGGCAACTTCTTTTTACACAAAGGGTAGTGGGTGTATGGAAAGAGCTGCTGGAGGAGGCAGTTGAGGCAGGTACTATCGCAATATTTAAGAAATATTTAGATAGGTTCATGGAGAGTTTAAGTTTAGAGAGATATGGGCCAAATACAGGCAGGTGGAACTAATGTAGATGGGACATGATGGTTGGTGTGGGCAGTTGGGCTGAAGGGCCTGTATAAATATGACTCTCTATGACTCCGTGACTCTCACTCAAGAGATCAAAGATAATTGAATCTCCACATACTTACAAGATTGCAGGAAGAACTTGGAGACAATCTAAATCAAGCATGATTCAGCATAAGATAAACGCATGAACAATATTGCTGTTATTAATGCAGGTTCTATAAATGTATAATAATTTGGTTTTAGGATTCTGTCTGTCATGAACTGGGTTAGGGTTAATGAAAATATTGATAATGAAAACAAAACAGAAGAGTTAAATGCTGATAAACATGGACTGAAAGAAAAGATTTCAGACCAGAGGCAAAACTAGTTAAACCTTTCATTTCCCAATTCCAAAGTAGATTTAACACCATCATCCCACAGAGACTTGTGGAGAAACTAACTCTGCTGGGCCTCAACACCACCCTGTGTCATTGGATCCTGGACTTTCTGACAGAGAGACCGCAGTCAGTCCGTGTTGGCAAGAACACCTCGGGCTCGATCACGTTGAGCACTGGCTCCCCTCAAGGCTGTGTGCTCAGCCCACTGTTGTTCACATTGCTCACACATGACTGTGCTGCCAGATTCAGGGACAATAAGTTTATAACATTTGCAGATGACACAACAGTGGTGAGACTCATCAGCTGAGGTGATGAATCAATGTACAGGGAGGAAGTGAAACAACTGGTGGACTGGTGCGGCAAAAATAATCTAGCATTAAACGTCGACAAAACAAAGGAGATGATTGTCGACTTCAGGAGGTCGCAGCCAAAACACACACCCCTCAAACATCAGTAGCACCATGGTGGAGAGAGTGGAGGGCATAAAGTTCCTCGGAGTGCAAATTACAGACAGTCTCACCTGGTCCAGGAACTACACTGGGATTGTCAAACGGACCCATCAGCGACTGCACTACCTGAGGAAACTCAAACAGACCTCACTCCCCACCAACATCCTCAGGACTTTTTACAAGGGCACAGTGGAGTCTGTACTCACGTACTGCATGAACACGTGGTACTCCAACTGTAACTGCTCAGACAGGAAGGCTCTGCAGAGGGTAGTGAGGGGAGCAGAGAGGATCATTGGCGTCTCCCTACCCTCAGTACAAGAACTGTTCCAGAGCCGCTGTCTGAAAAAAAGCTCTGAGAATAGCTAAGGACAAACTACATCCCCTCCACACACACCTGGATCTCCTGCCATCAGGCAAGAGATACTGTAGCATCAAAGCCCGGACTACCAGACTGCTAAACAGCTTCCTGCCACAGGCTGCTAAACAGTCACTCCACCTGATTCTGCTGCTTTGCACTGACAATTTAATAACTCTGGCACTGGCCACTCAAATCAGCTGCCCTGGACATTTTAATGGCTGTTTTTAATGTATTTTAAATGGTGCTGTTTTACCCGCTTTTAACTATTTATACTGTTTCATCAGGGACTGGATTGTTTTTACTTTTATTATGTGTGAAATGTTTAAGTTTTATGTGCGATGCTCTGGTATTCCCTGGGAAACGACTTCTCTTTTTGCACTGTACAACTGTTGCTTTGCAAGATGACAATAAAGATTGATTGATTTGCTTCAATTCACCTGCATGTTTGAATAGAGCACCTGCATGAATGATGACTTCCATTACTTCCTTAAAAGCAGTCTAAAGGACAGGGTCCAACTAAAACTGGATTAAGTGTTTTTCAAATCATATATCTGCTTCACCATGTAATTTGCTGAATTATCACACACACATGACATATCACCCATAGACCTTTCTTTTATTTTAATTTTAGGGATACAGTGTGGAAACAGGCCCTGTACAGTAGTTGTATCCTACACATTAGGGACAATTTACAGAAGCCAATTAACCTACAAACCTGCATGTCTTTGGAATGTGGGAAGAAACCAGAGCTGCCGGAGAAAACCCATGCGCTCACAGAGGGAACATACAAACTCTGTGTAGACAATACCCATAGTCAAGTTCAAACTCGGGTATTTTGTTGTTATTCCACCGGGTGGCACTAGCAATGGCTCCCTCGCCAACAGTCTGTCTGTCCCTTCCTTCTTTGTTGTTTTAATAGTATGTGTTAAATGTATGTTTTAGAGTTCTTTAGCTTGTTTTATGTGGGTGGGGTGGGGGAAAACGTTTTAAATCTCTTACCTCGACGGAGATGCGATTTTTTTCGTATCGTATCTCCGTGCGCATTGCGGCCTAACATCGAGGAGTTGGCGGCCTCTACTGGAGATCGAACGCTAGCTTCAGCCGTGAGAGCCTGCGGAACTTAACATTGTGGAGCGGGCAATCCCTGTTGGGGATCGACCTTGGAGCTCCAACAGTGGGAGCCTGCGGGCTTAACATCGTGGAGCTCGTGGTCCCTGATTAGAGACCAACTTTGGGAGCTCCAGGCTGCAGAAGATTCGACCGCCCCGACGCGGGAACTTCAATCGCCGCTTACTGCTGAAATTTTAACTCCTGAAATGATCATATTCTGATGAATGCTATGAAATGAGTAAATACGTAAACTGAAATAAAATACAATGACATCAATCCCCATGCACGATGCTTTGTGGAGCAACATTGGTGAATTTGGACCATAATATCCAGCAGGCTCTCACGGTTCATTCAAATATCAGCAATTAAACAGTTCTAGCATGGGCTTATATTCTGTTGCTTTGCTAATAAAGATAAGCACTTTGTTTAACATTGCGCAGTGAAGTTGGCTGTGAACGAACTGGGATCCCAACTTACTTGCCATCATGAAGCTGACCTAAGATGATGACATATTTCTGTGGCCAGCCCTTCCTGAAAGATGAGTCAGAAAAAAAGCACATGCAAACTGAGAAATTACAAATCCTTGACGCACAAAGTATCACATGTTACGTTTTAAAGTTTGGCTTCAATTTAAACTTCATTTACAAAGTTACAACCTTGCCTCCCATGTTTGGGAATAGGAAAGCATAACGTGGGACCTCAAATAACACTGTAAATGTATACACCTCTGTGAAAGGAGACAACTGTCATTGCAGGTTTTTCTGTTTTTCACAGGAAAAGTCAACATCATAGTCCTTGTGAACTGCTCAACCAACCCACAGTGCATTTTTGATATCCTTTGTCTCTCCCCTACAAGGGGAACAGTGAAGCATTGTTCTTAAATTCAGTTGATCTCAGAAATTCATCTTATGGTTGATTCATAATGGGATGCAATCATGATCTAAATCAACAGGTGCATTATAGATGCATTCTCAGCTCAGACTGGTGTTGAATGAGAATTTGTCAATGCCTCAACACCACATTTCACAAACAAGCTTCATGCTGGAATCCAATCTATGATATTCCTTCTCCAAAATCCCAACTTCAGTCATATCTGCTGTACACACACACTTCTTGGGCATGTGCATGATTGGACGCCAAGATAACCATAAATGAGGTAATGCCATTAACTCATTCATGGAAGCATGAGATAATGGGTCTTTCACCTAACATCTGCAAAACACTGATCCTCCACCTGTATGTGCCTGCTAAACACCGCTTGCTGACAATAGAAAGTCCAATGAGGAAGTATGGATCTTTTACAACTCCTAGGGAACCACCACTCAATTAGATAGGGATCAATGAAGAAGTTCATGTTTCCTTTCAGTACACTAGCATGGTCACTGCCAAAGGCAAAGACTTTGGTCCCAACAAAAATTTCAGGATGTCCAAATTAATCCCTGCTTCCTGTATATCAGGCACATCAAAGCATCAAAGATACCACCAATGACATCTCTGCAAAACCCTCCAAATCGATCGATAGGATAAGCAAACTGATGACCGTGTCTTTTCTTAGGTTAATGCCCACAAAATTGAGACCCTAATTACATTCAGTTGTTGCTGATTGACAGGCCACATGGTAACAAGAGACTTCCAAAACAACTATTATACCAAGCTATATCATTGTAAGAGATTAGCCTGTAGACTACTGGCCTCAAAGACTATTTTAAAGTGCCACACCCACGTGAGTCATGGGAACCCCCGACCTACAACTATTCAAAATGAATAGGGAATATTCTCAATGATATTGAGAAATTCTGGAGCATAAAGATGAACGGCAGAAGTACTGTGCCCCTACACAGCCTGTTCTTACTTCACACCAGCCTCCTAAACCACTTTAAAAATCAACAGAACTAGCGATGAAGCAAGTCATCCTCAAAACTAAAGGTCTGCTTCAGAAGAAAGTCCCCTCACATTGGAAACTAGTCTCGGCCTCATTATGGTCGCCGTGAATTTTTCACCATGTTGAAAAATTAGCGGCGACTAGAATGAAGCCGGCATGGGGAGTAGCGAGAATTCTCGTGCCATAGGTGGGTCACCAGGAGGTCCTAGTGGGTCGCTGGGAGGTCAAAGGTTCTTGGAGGTTCTCGTAGGTTGTAGCTGGCGCTGACTGGTGAATTTCATTGGCTCATTGGGAAAAATAAGGTAAGCAGTAGTTTTCAGAACCAAGGATAACCAACCAGTAATGTTAAATGTTCGCCGAGCTTCACAGCCGTGTATCTCTGGCTTCTGAAAAGTTGTCTCCACTCATTCTCCCCCCTTCTCTCCCACTTCTCTCCCTCCTCCCACCCTCTTTTAAAGGACTTACCGTACACTATGCTTTAGCCGTCTTAATTACAGCGCCAACCTTCCTGTTCATCGTGGTGGGTGTCTGTTTCACCTTGGCTTTGCACCGTGTGAATTTTTTAGACAGCGCTCCCCCCGCTTGCCCTGTCCCCCACCTGCATAATGGGCTGGTGAAGGAAGCGATGTGTGTGTGTGTTCCACTCTGGCAGTCGCCGTTCCAGTTGCCGGTTTTTCAGGCGACTGCCGGCAACTTGACAATCGCTGGCAGTCCGCAGAAAAATCGCCTAAGTGGGACAGGCCCATTAGCAACCTCGTACTGAGCCCTGCAGAACCATACTGCACAGTGTTTTGTAATCAATAAAACTTCCATTGACATAACTCTGTGCTTTCACCCAGATCACTTTGACACTTTCCCTTTGCAAACCTGGAGACTAACACCCTGAACAAATTAACACAAATTCATGTAGACTGTATCAATGTTTTTAATCCATCTTCCAAGCTCCACTAAACAAAATGCAATCAAATTAATATAACATGACCTTTCCTCTCAAATTTACAGTCTTTCCTTGATTAACATCAGTCTCTCTAAATGCTGATTAAGCCTAATAATCAGATTCTGCTAATCATTGGTCCACCACCAGAATCACCAATGACTTGCTTGCAATGATCCATTATATTTCATTCTCCCTTTTTAAACAATGTTATCACACAAGCCTTCTTGCAGAGCTCCAGCAACAGTAGAGAATTTGAAGATGATCATCAGAGCCAGAATTATGTCCTTGCTTGCTCCTAAGATCCTGGGATATTTTTTATCCAAGCCTGCAAATTATTTATTTGTTAACATGATACCCGACTTAATCTGGCCAGACTTTGTCTTATTTCCAATATTTCACATTCCTCCTTATCATCTGGAGCAGCCGGAGGTTGTTGCGCATGTTGGCATGAATGATAAAGGCTGGAAGAGGAGGGTTCTGGAACAAGATTTTATGGAATTGGGCAGAAGACTGAAAAGCAAGATCTGCAGGGTAGTGATCTCAGGATTGCTTCCAATACCTTGTGCTAGTGAAGGTAAGAATAGGAAGATAGAGGATAGGAATGTATGGCTTGGGAGTTGGTGCACGGGGAGAGATTTGGATTTCTGGATCATTGGGATCTCTTCTGGGGCAGGGGTGACGTATAAAAAGGATGGGATGCACCTAAACTGGAGGGGGACCAACATCCGAGTGGGAAGGTTTGTTAATGCTACACGGGAGGGTTTAAACTAGATTGGCAGGGGGGTGGGATCTCGTGCAGGACAGAGGCACAGGAGAGGCTAGAAGTTGGTATGGAAGGTGGTGTGGGAAAGGTTAGTGGACAGAATAGGCACAAAGCCGGACAGCGGAGTTGGTTTAAACTGCATGCATTTTAATGCAAGGGGCCTGACGGGTAAGGCAGATGAGCTTAGGGTGTGGATAGGTACGAGTGACTGGAACATTGTAGCCGTGACTGAAACCTGGTTAAGGGAGGGGCAGGACTGGCAGCTCAATGTTCCGGGTACAGGAGCTTCAGGACAGACAGGGGTGAGGGAAAAAGAGGAGGGGGAGTTGCATTGGTGGATAAGGAGGATGTCACAGCTGCGTTCAGAAGTGACATTACGGATGGTTTGTCTGGTGAGGCTATATGAGTGGAGCCGAGGAACAAGAAAGGAATGATCACCTTGTTGGGGGTGTACTACAGACCCCCAAATAGTCAACGGGAATTAGAAGAACAAATGTGCTGGGAGATTGCAGACAGCTGCAGGTCAAATAAGGTTGTTGTAGTAGGGGATTTTAACTTTCCCAATATAGACTGGGAAAATGGTAGCATGAAGGGTTTAGATTGGGTGCAATTCATCAAAAGTGTTCAGGAGAGATTTCTTAAACAGTATGTAGAGGTCCCCACATGTGAGAGGGCAACACTGGATCTAGTATTGGGGAAATTGGGAAGGGCAAGTTAATGAAGTTTGTGTGGAGAAGCCTTTTGGAACCAGTGACCACAGTTCGATTAGGTTTAAGATAGTTATTTATGGATCGGGACGGAGAGGGTCCACATGTTTAAATGCTCAACTGGAGTAAGGCCAACTTTAAGGGTATGAGAAAAGGCAGGGCTTGAAATTAACGGTTGCCCGGGTGCCATTGCCCACTCAAAGCGCCGCTGGGCAACCCAAACACGAGTCATTTTGCCCGGCTTGGCAACCAGATACTGGTTTGTACCGAGGACAGACACAAAAAACTGGAGTAACTCCGCGGGTCAGGTAGCATCACTGGAGAAAAGGAACGCAACGTTTTGTGTCGGCGGTGACGGCTGTATTGCGGGGCAAAGATACTAGGTGCAGGGTGAGGAAGGGTCGGAGCGAATGACGGACCCTGAACAGCGGCTCCATCTCCTCCTCCCGCACCCCGCCCGCCATGATAGCGACCGCTGCTTACAAACCCGTTAACGACACTTTCAATACAAACCCTCCCGCACGCCGAGGCAGGAGGGAGGGAGAGGTCTCGGCGTGCGGAAGGTTTGTATTGAATGCGCCGTTAGCGCATTTGCAAGCAGCGGTCCTCATCAGGGCGGGCGGGGTGCGGGAGGAGGAGGGGAAGGAGCTGCTGTCGCGGCCGCTGCTGCCGTTGTGCGGGACCCGTCATTCGCTCCCACCTTTCTGAAGCAGCTGCACCAAAGATACTATAGCTATAGGATCTTTGAGCTGCACCGCTCGGCACCGCACCTTGCTGTTGGCTGGCGGAGGAGGGAGGCGGTGTGGAGGAGTTCCCAACGGCCAAGGCAGCGGGCGATGTTGTCCGAGGAGCGCTGACCCTCCTTCCTCCATATCTCACCCCCCCTCTCTCTCTCTGTCTCTTATACGCCCCCTCCACCTCCCCCCCCCCCCCCCCCCCCACTTATCCTGGGACCCCTCCTCTCTCCATCCCGCACTGATCCCCATTCCCATCTCTATTCAGTCCTCACTGACATCCCCTGTTCTCCCCCCCCCCCCCCCCCCCCCCCCCCCCCCCCCCCCCCCCCCATCTATTCATCCTGCGCTGATCACCCTATCCACCTCGCATTGATTCTCCTGCCACCCCCCCCCCCCCCCCCCCCTCCATCTTACACTGGTCCCCCAATTCATCCTGTACTAATCCACGCATTCTTCCCGTACCGACCCACCCTCCATTTACCCTGCACCTTCCCCCCCATTCATCCTGCAGTGATCTCCCATTCATCAAGTTGACTGGAGCAGGTTATTTGAGGGGAAAGGAACATCGGCCAAGTGGGATGTTTTTAAAAATGTACTGAAGAGAGCCCAAGATGTGTACGTCCCCGTTAGAGCGAAGGGCAAAGCAGGAAAACATAAGGAAGCTTGGCTGACGAGGGAAAATGAGACGTTAGTCAAAAACAAGAAGGATGCATGGGACAGGTACAGGCAGCTGGGATCAAGTGCATCCCTGGAGGAGTTTTGGGAACTAAGGAGCAAACTAAAAAAGGAGATCAGAAGGGCAAAAAGGGGCCAGGAGATAGCTCTAGCGGGTAGCATTGCAGACAATCCCAAAAGATTTTCATAAATACATAAGGGGGAAAAGGTAACTAGAGAGAGAGTGGGACCTCTCAGGAATAAAAAGCAGTCACCTCTGTGTGGAGCCACAGGAGATGGGCAAGGTCCTCAATGAGTATTTCTCCTCTGTATTTACCGAGGAGAAAGACAGGAGGATGGAGGAAATTGGAGCAGTCACTGGAAGTGTCTTGAGAGCAGTCAGGGTTACCGTCGTGGAAGTACTGAAGATACTGTCATGTTTGAAGACAGACGAGTCTCTGGGGCCTGATCAGATATATCCGAGGACATCGCGGGAAACTAGAGAGGAAATTGCGGGAGCCCTGGTTGAAATTTATGAGTCGTCCTTAAATACAGGAAAGGTGCCAGAGGATTGGAGGGTGGCAAATGTTGTGCATCTTTTCAAGAAGGGCTGCAGGGAAAATGCTGGGAACTATAGGCCGGTGAGAACATCTGTAGTTGGTAAATTACTGGAGAGTATTCTGAGGGGTAGTATATACAGGCATTTGGATGGGTAAGGGCTGATTAGGGACAGTCAGCATGGTTTTGTACATAGGCATCTGATTTTTTTTTTAAGACATGAGGGGAAAGGTTGATGAAGGCAGAGCTGTAGATGTTGTGTAAGGCGTTCGACAAGGTGCTGCATGGTAGGCTGCTCTGGAAGGTTAGAGCTCATGGGATTCAAGGAGAGATAGCTGAATGGAGCTAATTGGCTCCATGGAAGGAAGCAGAGGGTGATGGTGGAAGGTTGCTTCTCAGAATGGAGGCCTGTGACTAGTGGTGTGCTACAGGGTTCGGTGCTGGGCCCATTACTGTTTGTCATCTACATCAATGATTTGAATGAGAACATACAGGGCAAGATGAATAAGTTTGATGATGGTTTTGCAGATAGTGAAGATGGTTGTGAACGATTGCAGCATGGTCTGGATCGATTGGCCAAATGGGCGGAGGAATGGTTGATGGCATATAATACAGAGAAGTGTGAGGTGTTGCATTTTGCGATGTTGAACAAGGGCAGGAACTACACAATAAATGGTAGGCCTCTGGGTAGTATTGTAGAGCAGAGGGATCTAGGAGTACAAGTGCATGTTTCCATGAAGGTCGAGTCGCAGGTAGATAAGGTTGTCAAAAAGGCTTTTGGCACTTTGGCCTTCATCAGTCAGGGTATTGAGTATAGAAGTTGGGAGATCATGTTGCAGTTGCATAAGACGTGGTGAGAATGCATTTAGAATATTCATGTTATAGGAAAGAATTTGTCAAATTTTGTTTAAGAAGGATCTGCAGATGCTGGAAAAATCGAAAGTAGACAAAAAATGCTGGAGAAACTCAACGGGTGAGGCAGCATCTATAGATCCATATATACTGCCTCACCTGCTGAGTTTGGCAAAGATATTGTCAAGCTTAAAAAGGTTCAGAAAAGATTTACGAGGATGGTGCCAGGACTAGAGGGTGTGAGCTACAGGGAGAGGTTGAGTAGGCTGGGTCTCTATTCCATGGAGCGTAGGAGGATGAGCGGAGATTTTATACAAAATTATGAGAGGAATAGATCGGGCATGAGTCGTTTACCCAGAGTACGGGAATTGAGGACCAGAGGACATAGGTTCAAGGTGAAGGGGAAATAATTTAATAGGAATCAGAGGGCTAATTTTATCACACACAGGGTGGTATAGGTGTATGGAACAAGCTGCCAGAGGAGGTAGTTAAGGCTGGGATTATACATTTGTTTAAGAAACAGTTGGACAGGTACATAGATAAGACGGGTTTGGAGGATTATGGACCAAGCGCAGGCAAGTGAGACTAGTGCAGCTAGGAGATTGTTGGGCGAGTTGGGCCGGAGGGCCTGTTTCCACACTGTATTACTCAATGACTCTATCACCTATATGAAAAGGCCATAACATGTGTTTGCAGGTTACTTGGCTTCTCTAAATTGCCCCCAGGGTGTAGGTGAGTGGATGCAAAAGAAGTAGAATGTTGAATTAGTATGAATGGGTGATCAACGTGGACTCGGTGGCCCAAACGCTTTGTTTCCATACTGTATCTGTCAATCAAACAATCACACCCATTTTAAACTATGCAATCTATATTGCCACACACATGCTTCTATTAGAGATAAACAATTACTAAAATAAACAAATAAATAATCCAAAAGTTCTGAACTACATTAAAAAAAAATTGTTTTTAATTATTATTGTGAGCATTGGTTTTGTCTTTTTACACTAATTGTTTGTTTTTGTGTGTGTGCGTATATAAAAATAAAACATATGTTTATTATATCACATTGTGTTGTGATGTTCCAAATAAGAATTCCATTGTTCTGTTTGGGACATGACAACGAATCGCTTTATTATGTATTTTGTTAGGTTTTTCTTTTTTGTCTAAACAATTTTACTTGATTTTACGCACATATCTTTGCCTTCCTGTTGCTTTTTTAATTTCACCTTTGCACATTCTATGCTCTGGTCTTTTTGATGTTAAGGAAATGAGAAGGTGTGGGTTTAGTGCAGAAAAGTGGCTTTTAGGAAGATCAACCATACTCTTGGGATCTTATTAGAAACATAGAAAATAGGTGCAGGATTAGGCCATTCAGCCCTTCGAGCCTGCACCGCCATTCAATATGATCATGGCTGATCATCCAACTCAGTATCCTGTACCTGCCTTCTCTCTTGTGGCCACAAGGGCCACATCTAACTCCTTCTTAAATATAGCCAATGAACTGGCCTCAACTACCTTCTGTGGCAGGGAGTTCCAGAGATTCACCACTGTGTGAAAAATGTTTTTCTCATCTCGGTCCTAAAGGATTTCCCCCTTATCCTTAAACTGTGACCCTTTTCCTGGACTTCCCCAACATCGGGAACAATCTTCCTGCATCTAGCCTGTCCAATCCCTTAAGAATTTTGTAAATTTCTATAAGATCCCCCCTCAATCTTCTAAATTCTAGCGAGTATTGAATGGCACAGCGGCATAATGGGCTGATTGGCCTTCTCTTGCTGTTGTTTCTTTCTTTGCAGTGATGACCTTTCAATATTTGTCATAACTGTTCATTTTTAAAAATCCATTCAGTCTGGTAAATTACTCAACATCGATACAGCTCTCGGATAAGGGGGAGGAAGATGGTGGAAGGTAATGGGGTCTTGCCTTCTCTTTGGAAAATAGTTGGTGATAATCATCAGCAACTCCTCCAATTCCATTGCACTGTCACTCATTTACTTTCAAGTAGCTACTTGTAGCCCATCTTAACAGATCATTTCTCAGTAGTAAAATCAGTCTTGCCCAATGTAAAATTCGAGCTTGTTTACCTTTTGTGCATTTGCATAACAATGCTTCCAATGTGGTCTCCCACTTATCCAAGTTCATAGCCTTACTCAAAGATAAATACCATGCCATCTCGTTGAACTTGCTGCATAATAGTTAAAAAGGTTCTCTTGAATGCATTGCAAAACTGCTGAAATTTTAACCACACTTGATCCATTTCACTTCATATCTGAGTGGTTAAAATTCCCTACCAGAGTGGTTAAAATCCCCTAGCATTTATGTGGTGTTATTTATGCACTTCTCAGAATCTAATCTGTATTTCCCTGACACATTGGGCCCTATTTTATATTCACATAAATATCTTGCCCTTCTTGTCTGCATTTCATTGGCCTGAAAGTGAAAACGAAAGTTGAACTGATCTCAAGAAAGATCTGGCAAGATTTAACAAAGCCTCAATGGTAAGTCCCAAACAGCAAAGTGAAGAGATCCCATCCCAAAATGCTGAGCTTTGACTGGAGACAAAGTTGAGGACAGAATACTCAAAGATTTTTGTTTAAAAGGGCAGCCAGTCTTAAATGTCTCTGACATTCAAAATTATATCAAATAACTAAGAGTAAGGTAAATTTTAATCTTACAAAGGAATCATCCTTATAAAGTTTCTCTTGATAGGCTGATTCAGAAGATTAAGTTGTTTTGGATCTACGAAGACGTGATTGTTCAGATTCAGAACGGGCTTACTCATAGAATACCGAGGGTTATGTGGAAGGGTGTTAAGGGAACTGTGGCGACATGATGCCGGAAATGCCCCCCCCCCCCCCCCCCCCCCCCATATGACGATGTCCACGACAAGCTACCACCTAGTCGACGTCAAGCTACGACAAGCTCCGCCAACACAATTCCTTGCGATTCGGGACATCCACCTACATCCACACCTACGACAAATTTCGACCACACAGGCGACAACCTATGACACCTGCAGTCAACCTACCTCCACCAGCAACAAACTATGACAAGCTACAACCCTGTTGGCGACAAATGAAGACAACTGAATACCTCACTTGATGCCAGAACTGTCGCCGGTTGACGTAGGTGGTCGCCAATGGAATTCACTGAGGTCAAGACCCGGCGACAACCAACGTCAGCTGGTGTCATCCCTACGACAGCACCTACGACAGGAGAAGACATGCAACTTCAAGCCCACTGTCGCCTAGATGTTTTGAACATTTCAAAATCTAGCGGCGACAAGAAATAAGTAACAACACTTGAGGAGACCGCTCACGACAATACAGGCATCACCCCACGACCATGTGGCGACAGCCTATTTTTCGGCCCTTTATTCTGGCTGGAGGCCTCTACCAGTGGAGTTTCACAGAGGATCTGTGTAGGATGGAACTGCAGATGCTGGTTTAAACCAAAGATAGACACAAAAAGCTGGAGTAACTCAGTGAGACAGTCAGCATGTCTGGAGAGTAGGAATGGGAGACCTTTCGGGTCGAGACCCTTCATTGTGTCTGAAGAAGGGTCTCGACATGAAACATCACCCATTTATTCTCTCCAGAGATGCTGTCTGTCCCGCTGAGTTACTCCAGCTTTTTATGTCTATCCACAGGGTTCTGTGCTGGGACCTTCCTTGTTTGTGATATATATATATATATATATATATATATATATATATATATATATATATATATATATATATATATATATATATATATATAATATAAATAAAAAAAAAAATAGGGGCCCAATGAGTCAGGGAAATAGAGAAGAGCAAATATGTAGATAAGATTCTGAGAAGTGCAAAAATAACACCACATAAATGCTAGGGGATTTTAACCACTCTGGTAGGGAATTTTAACCACAACTTTGGTCCTCGTGTTGGGGGGGGGGGCTATGTATAAACAGCTGTAATTTCTACATGGTGAAACAAAAATATATAAAAATGACCTTTAATAAAAGCTGACATTGTGCACTTTAACCACGTGATTTTTTTTTTCCTACTACAAATCTCAAATAGTGGAGTACAGAGGTAAATAAATAAATGATGGGTCTTTGTCCCAAACATTATGGAGGGCACTGTATATCTATCTATGTCTTTCGCAAACAAGGGAGGTGTGTGTGTGTGTGTGTATATATATATATACATAAATGATTCAAATGTAGATGGTTGGTTAGTAAGTCTACAGATGACACCAAAATGTGTAGAGTTGCGGACATTGAGGAAGATTGTATACAGAGGGATATAGATAGGTACAGAAATGGCTACAGAAATGTTAGATGGAATTTAATCTGAGAAAATGTAAAGTGTTGCACTTTGTTACATCAAACGCAAGGGGAGATATACAATTAATGGCAAAATCTTATGTAACGGCTTAGCATAACATACAGAGGATCT
The DNA here is from genome assembly GCF_028641065.1 of Leucoraja erinaceus. NCBI lineage: Eukaryota > Metazoa > Chordata > Chondrichthyes > Rajiformes > Rajidae > Leucoraja > Leucoraja erinaceus. Next base: position 108,366,080 of record NC_073380.1, read on the forward strand.
TGGGGTTCAAGTCCACAGCTCCTTTAAAGTGACAACACAAATAAATAGAGTGGTAGGAAAGGCATATGTTATGTTTACCTTCATGGGTTGGGGCATTGAGAACAAAAGTTAGGAAATAATGTTCCAGCTTTATAAGACTTTGGTTAGGCCGCATTTGTAGTATTGTGTGCATTTCTAGCACCACGTTGGAGGAAGGACGTGGAGGCTTTGAAAAGGGTACAGAGGAGATTTACCAGAATGCTACCTGGATTAGTTATGACAGGTTAAGACAAATTTGGATTATTTTCTCTGGAGAGTCACCAGCTGAGAAAAACCTGATATTAGAAATATATAAAATTATACTAGAAATATTAAATTATAGAAATTTCTAAAGTTATTATTATAAATGTGGTAGACAGTCAAAACCTTTTTTCCTTTGATAGAAATTACAAAGACCAGACAAAATAGCTTTAAGGTGAGATGGGCAAAGTTTGGGGGAGGTGGAGGAGTCAGATACAATAATGACATTTAAAAGGCTTTTGTATAGGCACATAGAAGAAAGGCAATATAGGGATATGGATCATGTGCACGCAGAGGAGATTATTTTAACGAATCATATTCAGCATGGACTGTGGGCCTGTTGCTGTACTGTTCTATGTTTCAACACTTGCTACCCCATTCTCTAAATTGAGGATTTCCACTGAAATGATGGAATCGCTGATCCTATGGCAGGATAGGAATCGCCTTTGGATTAAGGAATACATTAAATCCCAATAAAGTTGTGCTCTACTAAATCTTGATCAAAAAGGTAGATTTTACAAAGCACTTTAAACGGTCAAGAAGTTGAGAGGGAGAAGAAGGGAAGTTTGGGTCTTGGCAACTGAAGGTTAGTATGCCAAAAGGTAAACGATTCTGCTTGGGTAAAAGACTCTATGCATTTACCCTTAGTGGGGAAATCAAGAACCAGGGGTCTACCTTTTAAGATGAGAAGGTTCTAAGGGGCAACTTTTTCTACACAGTAGCTGGTGGATATGGAACAAGCTGCCAGATGAGGTTAAGGCAGGTACTATAACGATATTTAAAAGACAATTGGTCTGGTTCATTGATAGAAAAGGTTTGGAGGGTTATGGGCCAAATCCAGGCAGGTGGATTAGTGTAGATGGAGCATCCTGGTCAGCGTGGGCTGAAGGGCCAGTTTCTATGCTGTGTCGCAGTGAAGAAATTGAAATCAATTGTGATTCAGCATCAGGAGAGGGGCGATAAATGTTGAGAGTCAAGTCATGTATTGCAGTGTTTTGGACAAGTTTACAGAAGGGGGGGCTAGCAAGCAGATATAGTTACGGCCTAAACTAACAAGGGCAAAAAGAAGCATTTTTGACAGGACCAAATTTAAACATAAAATATTCCACTGTTTTCATGTGCTCGGCACAGGGTATGGGGAACATAATTAAGTACAGAATACTACATGATGAATACAGATTAACAACAGCCCACGCAACAGGCTCACGATGTCAGGTTGTCTCTTGGGAGGGGAGGTACCTCGTGGAGTCCAATTCTCAAGTTTCTCTTTACAAAAAGCAAACAAGTCAACGGAGACTATTTAAATGTACCCTTACATCTGCTTTACAGCAGGGCTGACATTAGTCTTCTTAACTTAGCTAGGCGACAGCATAACAATCAAGACACAGGGAAGATACAATATTAAGTATCTAATTTCCATTTACTGCCACAATAGACCAGTCTCTTCTGACGGAGGGTTACAATCTTAAATTAACGGGCGCTTTAAAACTTCAAACGCCTTTTTGTACATGTAGATAGTACACTATTCACGTATGGGGGCGGGGGTTAAAAGGCAGTAAACATTCAAAACAAATCAGATGTCAACAGCTGTTAACGATAACCAAATTACAGTGAGTAGGTGTCCGTTTTCTAATGTGGGACAGGAATTAAAAACTGTGCTTTCTCTGCATTGTCATTTGATGAGATGAGAAGTTGGGTACTCACCGGCGAAGACGAAGAGAAGAATGAAGGCTGAGAGTGGAGTCCGACAGCACAAGGGGCTTGTGTGACCGGCGGACAATGAGGAGCAGCTGGTGATGGTGGAGGAGCAGGAGGAGACGGCCATGGCTGCCGGGGCCGGGGACCAGGGACAGCGGCACAACTTCAAGCCGCCAAGTCAGCGGCAGCTGCCGTGCGGCTCGACATTAGAGCCCGGGGCCAGAAGCAGCTCCTACACGGAGAGTCCCCACTGTCACTGTCGTCGCCGCCGCCGCCGGGCCTCCTCCTCCTCCTCCTCCTCTCCCCGCTTCCGCCGACGCCGGGCCTCCTCCTCCTCCTCCTCCTCCTCTCCCCGCTTCCGATAGACAGCGACGCCGGGCCTCCTCCTCCTCCTCTTCCCTCCCTCCCCCTCCAGCCCGGTTCCTCTTTATCAGGCCCTTCCTCTTCGGCCCACTGCGCTTTGGATGCTGCCTTGTTTCCCGGCAGCCGCTATCCCGTGACTTCCTCTGATCGGCCCGGCTCGGCCTTGCCGCCTCCTCCTACACGGCCCAGCCCGGCCTTGCCGCCTCCTACCCGGCCCAGCCCACAGTCGCCTCCCACTCCTACACGGCCCAGCCCACAGCCGCCTCCTCCTACACGGCCCAGCCCGGCCTTGCCCAGCCTCCTCCTACTCCTACCCGGCCCGGCCCACAGCCGCCTCCTCCTACACCCCCTCCCCTCCCGCCACTCGCCTCGCGAGGTAAAAGGTCAACAGACGCCGTACGTCACTGCACAGACAAGGCGGGCGATGAGGCCCATGTCCATGTCCCCCCGGCCCGGGCCCGGCCCAGTCACGAAGCCTCATCCTAACTCTACTCCCACTTTCTCACCTTTACCAATCATTCGTTTACTTTTCCAAACGAGAAAAAATCGTAAGGAATAACTTTTTTCTAGTGGTCAGCACTTCTGAGCTGTTCGGGAACTTTTAAAGATAGTTAGCCCTGACAATGGCATTTATGCTTGATGGGGAAGAAAAAGGTATGTACGAGAAATAGTTACAAAATCAATGACTCACATTGGCAGAGACTCAATGCACTTATTGTTGAAAATAACAGGGAAAAGATCTTTGTTATTGTATTGTATTCGAATTTATTGTCATTGTCTCAATTAGAGACAACGAAATGAATTTCCCTTTACAGTCAGTATCATAAAAATAAATAAATAATAAATATTAAAACATATAAAAAAAATAAAATAGAATTTTTTTAAAAATCAGCACCAAAGTAATACCAAAATTTGCATTAAAAATGCAGGGCTGTCAAAATTGGGTGAGAGTTGAGAGTAAGAAAATGCAAGGAAGTCCACCGACCAGGGAAGGGAGAGGGTGAGGATGTGGGAGGGGTTGTCCCCCCCCTCCCTGTGGGGAGCTTTTGCATTTTTCAGCTTGAAATTGTGCAATTGCTGCATACTGTAGCAAGTCTTTTAACTTACACTTGAATGCAACATTGGTTTAAATTAGATTAGGTATGAATAAGGTTAGGCTAAATTACATTCCACAGTGCAGCCAGGCTTTGATCAACAGGTGCAGCACAAGACCTTTGTATATTCATGTATGGAAATCAGATTATAATTCATATATATCTATCTATATCTTCTACTATATTACTAAAAGTCTGATCTTGACCGCTTTTGGCTCGGTGGTGTGATTTCCGAGAGAACGCCGTCACCTACGGCCGTCATTTTTGGCCACCTCGCTGAGAGCCCACCTCCGCCTTCCGGGACCGGAGGATTTTTCCCATCGATGAAAAATCAGAGCGATATTAATGTTTTAAAAAAAATCCCGAATCTCTCTGCTGCCCCCGCTGGTGGCAGGGGGGGGCGGGACTATGAAGTCCGGAAGTGTAGTCCCTCACTCAGTCTCTGCCAGACCCAGGAAGCGAGAGGGTCAGGGCTCTCTTAGCTGCGAATAACACTGTCTATTCCAGGGTGAGCCCCCTCGATGCGGCTGTAAGGTGGCTGTCGCCCAATTGTATGCCTCGCCTTTTTAACGTTTGGGTTCACAAAATGTTTTTGGTTGTCGGGTGGCTGCGGCCCACAAAATGAATTTTGGTTGTCGGGTGGCTGCAGACAAATTGTTTGCCTTGGCTTGGCTTTTAAAATCGTTGCAACAGTTTGGCTGCCAGCCCATGAATCCATTAGGCCCACAATGTCTAATCTAGCCCCCTGGAAACCAGTACCTTTGGCCCGCAACACCCATACTAGCGCAACAGAAAGCCCCCCCACTGGCGAGCAATATTGGAATTGGTGGAGAGATGAAATATTGTGTTGGTGACCAGCCTTCCCGTGTGATGTTGGGACCCAACGGGTCCCGCTTAGTCTAGTTTACCTTATATATTCCCCTCATGCATTTCGTTGTCTCTACTCGCCTCTGAATCAACAATTTTTGCTTTATTTTGAATTTCCAGCACCTGCAGATTTTGAGTCCATGAATGTCAAATGGAATCATTAGTACTGAAGTTACATTGCCATTTTAAATAGTATGCGATGCGTTTAAGACCATCAAATTGCTCGTTCTTTACGGGGAAATCCGCCGACAGAAAGCTATTCTCATTGGTGAGTGTGGAGGAGATCTGGAAGCCTTGGGCGAATTGAATTGTGCATGACTTTATTTATTTATTTATTAAAACAATTTTTTTTTTTTAAGTGTGAGAAATTCTGTGATCAGCGTGAGAGTGTGAGAATTTTTTTAAATGCATGTGTCTCACGCTCAATGTGTGAGAGTTTGCAGCCCTGAAAATGTGTCTAATTGGTATTCTTTAATGGGATATAAAAACAATCTATTTAGCACAATGATGCATGTTCACTTTTAAAAGAGGGAACGGACTAATTCAAAGTCAGCATGGATTTTGAAAAGGAAATTATTCCTTGATTCCACGTTGATTTTTCGAGGCAGTAACCAAGAGAGCAGACTGTACATGCAGTAAGTTTAATTCATCCAGCTTTTCAAAAGTTGCTTTGGTGAGTTTGAAAGAAAACTCTAATCATTAAAGGCAGAAACTGCAAAATCAGGTGTTCAGTGGCAGGGTGTATTTATTGCACACTGGCGTTGGGGCAGAAAGCAGAGAGTGAAAAGACCCGGAGCGCGGCCTTGCATCGCCCGGCGCGGCTTTAATAGCCGCGGGACACTTACCATCACCCGCCGGGGACTTTGACTCTGACATCGGAAGGAGTGCAGGTGAGAGATACGACTTTGCCTTCCATCACAGTGAGGAGGAGATTCACTGTGATGGATGTTTGTGTAAATTGTGTTGTGTCTTGGTTCTTTTTCTTGTGTGTATGACTGCAGAAACCAATTCTCGGTTGAACCTCAAGAGGTTCAAATGATAACAAATACATTGTATTGTAAAAGGTGGCTATTTATAGTGGAAGAAGCTGGGTTTTGATGTTCCACATGGATCAGCAATTCAACCAACACATGTCACAATTTACATTTAAAATCTGGATTCAATAATGCAATTTCTACGTTTTTAGGTGATATCAAATATGGGAGAAATAGTCAAAACTGATGTGGTCAGAAGCAATGGCACAGCAATGACTAGCTGCCCATTACTTCTGTGTTTTGATGCGCAGGCACAATATTCACGGAAGAACAACTCAGCAAGGAGATAGCCATAAAAGAACACAAAGTGCTGGAGTAACTCAGCAGATCAGGCAGCATCTCTGGAAAACATGGATAACTGATGTGTCAGGTCGAGACCTTCTTCAGCCAGCCAGCAGTTCTTTATGGAGTTAACAGCCAGAGTGAGCATGATCAGCCCAGCAACTTTGCTATTGCAGTGCCATTTATCTTTGCCAATTTTATGCAAGAAAACATAAAAGTGATGTAGAATGGACCTATTCCAATGTGCAATCTCACTAAAGAACAAAAATGGCAGGTAGCCATGTCAAAATACCCACATTTTTTCAGTGTGATTCTTAATTCCTTGGTGGAAGAAACATTCACTTATAATGCACCTTCTATAATTGACAGCTAGTAACATCAGGACGAAAGGGTTAAGCAGTTGGAACTTCTCCAGTATGCATTCCCTTCAAAATCCAGACTTGACTGGGAGCAAAAAGATCAGGAATTTATCTTTAATGCGAATTGTGACACGCAAGATCATTACATATTAGTTGTCAAAATGTAAGATTGCAGACAATAACTCGGAATAGCCTTAAAATGAAACAATTGATCTAAAGCTTTAACCTTTTTCTATTTCCATTTTTCCAGTTTTTATTGTTATTCTTGCAATGATGTTGAATGCTTTACCAATGCTACCGTGTAGCACTCATTAAGCCAAAATAAGCTGGTCAATGCCCAAGTTTAAAAAATACATAAGGTAGGGTTTCATAGAAGCGCAACGAGACTACTACAGTAGATTATGTGATGGTGGTGCATGTGTGTAGTCTGCTATGTGCATTGGGTATGATGTTCGGTTCGGCAGTAACCACACCGACACTCGCAGTGGGGTGAACTCACATGAGTGAGTATTTTATATACTGTGGTAAGAAAGTCCAGGATCAAATGGGGTACTGTCCCTCACTGTCAGAGCACTTGTAACAACTACAGGAGCATTTCACTTCTAAGCATTTCAGGAATATTCTTTGCCAGAGTGATCCTGCAATGACTTCACAGACTCGCTGACCAGCTATACCCTGAGGCAGCATACGAACATTGCCTTTGTTGATCTTATGAATTATTTCGATTCTGTCAGCAGACGTGGCCTCTACCAGGTACTGGAAAGGATTGAATGACCATCATGCCTTCTAAACCTCATTCAGTCCTTCAATGAGATTATGCACAGTGCAGTGCAATTTGATGGTGCTACATCAGTTTCCCCATGAGAAGAGTGCAGCAAGGCTGTGTCCTAACTCCCATTCTGTTCGGCATCTTCCTCTCTGCCTTTCTGTCCTTTGCCTTCCCAACAGACACAGAAGGAGTGTATCTTGACAGCAGAAGCGACAGGAAGCTCTTCAATCTAGCAAGGTTGAAAGTCAAGATAAAGGTACAAACTGCACTTATAAGGGACCTCCTGTATGCTGATGATGCTACACTCATCACCCCAATGGAAACATAGAAACATAGAAATTAGGTGCAGGAGTAGGCCCTTCGAGCCTGCACCGCCATTCAATATGATCATGGCTGATCATCCAACTCAGTATCCCGTACCTGCCTTCTCTCCATACCCCCTGATCCCCTTAGCCACAAGGGCCACATCTAACTCCCTCTTAAATATAGCCAATGAACTGGCCTCAACTACCCTCTGTGGCAGAGAGTTCCAGAGATTCACCACTCTCTGTGTGAAAAAAGTTCTTCTCATCTCGGTTTTTAAAGGATTTCCCCCTTTATTCTTAAGCTGTGACCCCTTGTCCTGGACTTCCCTAACATCGGGAACAATCTTCCTGCATCTAGCCTGTCCAACCCCTTAAGAATTTTGTAAGTTTCTATAAGATCCCCTCTCAATCTTCTAAATTCTAGAGAGTATAAACCAAGTCTATCCAGTCTTTCTTCATAATATGAAGAAGGACTTCAGGGGCTGATGGGCAGAATACCTCATGCTTGCAACAAATACTGACTAACAATCAGATTTGACAAGACAGCTATCGGGTTAGGGTACTCCATTCCCACCTGAAATTACCCTAAGTAGCTCTCTGCTGGAAACTTTCACAAATTTACCTACCTAGTATATATGTTGGCTCTTTCTGGATGTCGAGGACAGGCAGCAACCACCTTCAGGAGACTTAACCAAGCAAGCATGGAAGAACAGGAAAGTCACAATCAAGAACAAGATCTGTCTACATAGCAGGCATCCTGAGCAGTGAAGCTTTGACGACTTGCCTACATCAAGAACGGAAACTGAGTCATTTTAATTTCTGCTGTCTTCCTCATATCCTGGGAGTTTTTTGGCAGAACAAAATCACCAATTAATCTGTCCTCCTGACAAACATTCCTAGCAGCCATGCGATCCTCAAGCAGAAGCGTCTCCACTGTTTGGACATGTACACAGGAAGGAAAATAGAAGCACCCATGAAGATTTTGATTATGACAGCATTTGTATTATTATATTGAGAACTGCATTTACAGACCTGCTATGCTGTTGCAAGACAGAATTACATTGTTCTGTGTCGGGGTATTCAGTATATAACAATTAAACATTCTTACCTCTTGACATGATTAATTATAACAGTTTTGTGTAACTATTTAAGTTGTATCTTTTGATTCAGTAACAATTATTTATTCTTATGAACTTGAAATGCCTTGCACCCTGCTCACCAGAAGGAGCATCAAATGAAGGAATAGTTCATGGTGCATAGGGTATGAGATTTCTTTACTATCGTACAAAATACTTTAAAATAATTTGTATATTTTAGAATTCAGGTATGACGTGCAGCTTCTTCAGCATGTCACCTACAGTAGAAAAACCCTGGGCCCAACCCACTGAGAGCCAAGAACATGGGAGATCTTATTAGGGACAGAGACCTGGTCAATGGCCACTAGAAGGAACACTTCAAAGACCTTCTCAGTGATGAGTGTCCTTGATACAAGCACCTGAATTCATGAATTTCACGGGATGGCGGGACTGTCATAACCTGAGAGAATGGAGAGGTTGGGCTTGTATACTCTGGAATTTAGAAGAATGAGAGGGAATCTTATTGAAACATATAAGATTGTTAAGGGTTTGGACACGCTAGAGGCAGGAAATATGTTCCCGATGTTGGGGGAGTCCAGAACCAGGTGCCACAGTTTAAGAATGGGGAAAGCCATTTAGAACGGAGACAAGAAAACACATTTTCTCACAGAGAGTTGTGAGTGTGGAATTCTCTGTCTCAGAGGGCAGTAGGCCGGTTCTCCGGGTACTTTCAAGAGAGAGCTTGATAGTCTCTTAAAGATAGTGGAGTCAGGGGATATGGGGAGAAGGCAGGAACGGGGTACTGATTGTGGATGATCAGCCATGATCACATTGAATGGCGGCGCTGTCTCAAAGGGCCGAATGACCTACTCCTGCACCTATTGTCTATTGTCTATTCCATCCCACAGCAGTTTATTCAGGCTAATCTTGCTGCCAACCCAACCAACAAGAAATCTAGAAGGTTATCACCCACCTTGGAGGAACAAATCCATTGGGAGCAAGTTAACAAACCTACTGTTGTCCAGAAACCTATCTAAACTGTGAAAAGCTTCAGTCATAAATCCACTTATTGTGCACATTTGGGAGAGGAGAGAATCTTCGATATGCAGTAATGTTGATCAACTTCAAGAAAAGAGGCTGGTTAGACTGTAACCACATGTGAAACTCACCAGCAGGATTATGTCCAACCATCGTCTAGTAGCCAAGATGCCGCTTCTTAGAATCACAATGTGGATTTCTGTCCATTTTGAGGCACCCTGATCTTTACCATGCAGCAATGATTAAATAAATAAAGGGAGCTGCACCAGCCACAATGAAAATCCATTAATGCTAAATAACAAATGGTGTCTAAAAATATCAAAAATCTTGTTTTTATTTTGTGCATTTAATGATTAAAAAAATCCCCACAATGCAGATCCAGCAAAAGAAGAGAAAGAAAAGATGAGTGAAACAATGATTATAAAATGGGGTTTGTGGGTTAGTTAAGGGTTAGATGCATAGCAAGGTGAAGAAGATAGCCCACCTTTACTCTCCAGTCATCTGGGACCTCACCTGTGACAAGAGAAGATACAGAGATCTTCGTCAAGGCTCTCCCAATCTCCTCTCTTGCCTCTGTAATTAGCCTGGGATAGATCCCATCAGGTCCTGCAAATGTATCCACTTTAATGCTCTTCAAGAGCCCCAACACCACCACTTTCTTAATCTCAAAATTCCATAGCATAAAAAATTGGGGATTGAAGGCACAAAGCAGGAGTTGAGGCTAGTGTAGATCAGCCTTGATAACTTTGAATGGCAGGGCATGCGTGAGGAGCCAGGTGGTCCACTCCTGCTCCTATTTTCTTGTGTTCATGTGTTTATCCTCAATCCTAAGAAACATAAGAAAAAGGATGTGATGCCAAGAGTCCAACACTGCAGACTAATATCAGAATTATGTCTTTACAGAGTGGGGAATTCATACTTGTCAAATTGTTTGGTGTAGGAGAAAGCTGCTTATGTTTTTCTAAGTAGTTTCCCCAACTTAATTTGTCGGTGTAATTTTTCTGAAGTACCACTTTTCTGAAGAAAGTCTCCTCGCTTCTTTGTAAACATCCCAGGGTACTTTGTAGTAACACTGGAACAATTAAGACTGAATAGCCATGTTTTTTCAATTCACAATAGACATTGACTGAGACAGTTTCACACCGTGATATAGGGTGTAATAAATTGCACTAATGTTACACTAATATTGTTTTTTAAAGTACAAAACAGCTTTGATTCACTTCAAACAGCATTGTTGGTTTTTGATTGCCAGTTTACGAGAAATTGCAACAACAGAAGAGACATTCTTTACAAAACTCAAATCATAGATCTCGGGTGAGGAACTGAGCCCAAGACAATGAAAGGATCTTCTATTTTGACATTTGCAAACAGATCATCGACACTACCTATGCCATACAAAAATGTAAATCCGCTCATATCCCCTCAGCCTCTTAAACCAACCCTATCCACTCATACCGCATATTTCACTTGGACAGGTTGCAACCCAACAGTATGAGTTTTGATTTCTCTAACTTCAAGTAACCTTTGGTTTCTCTCTCCCTCCGTCACTCCCCCACCCTAGTTCTCCAATTAGTTTCACTTAGTTTCAATTAAGTCTTCCTAATTAATTTTACTGATTGTATGCCTCGTTGTCACCTTCCCCACAGCCCACAATGAACCATTCTATATTTCCTTGTACAATGTCTGTTTTGATCTGTTGTTTTCACCTTACCCTTCCATATCTCTAGTCTCCCTCTCCCATGACTCTCAGTCGGAAGAAGGGTCTTGACCCGAAACGTTACCCATTCCTTCTCTTCAGTGATGAACTCCCACTGAGTTACTCCAACATTTTGTGTCTAACCCTATTCAATCTTTCTTTAAAATCATTGCACTCTGTGCAAGGCCTCATTGTGGTAGATCTCTCCTACACTTCATCAAGATATATCCTTCCTGTAATGTGACCAGAACTGCTGAGAATCCTTTAAGAACTTTATAACTAATGTTTTACGCAACTGCAACAAGACGTCCCAACTCATCTACGCAATGCCTGTGCCTATGAAGGCAAGTGTTACTAATTCCATCTTTACTACCCTATCCACCTGTGTCACCATTAAGTCTCTATGTTGTACCATAATTTGCAAATTACCTCAAATTGCATCTACCACTGCTCCGCCCAACTTTCCAGCTGACATTCCTATGTATCCCAAGACAATCCATTTCGTAATCTATGACCCCGCAAAATGTTTATGCCATCTGCAAGTCTGCTTACCCACATTCTCATCCAGGTCACTTACATATATTATTAACATTCCAGCATTTATCCCTGCTGTACACCACTTGTTATAGACTTCCAGTAGGAAAAACCCATTTAACCTGCCCCATCAGCAAACCACATTTTGTATCTAGTTTGCTTACAAGCCTTGGTACCTCTGTGCCTTAACCTTCTGGACCAGACTACCCTGCAGGACTTTGTCTAAAGCCTTACTGTGCTGTGTCATTGCTGTGTTGTCTTCAATATTGGATTGATGGGTTTTGCCACATGGAAATACAATCTTGGATAGCTGCCCAAGGGCAAAGGTGAGTGTTTTAGAGAGGCAGTGATGGAAGGTGAAATGCTAGTTTTCTTATGGCTCTATCATGCCAGTGTAACACTGGACAGGATGAACAACGAGGTTCTGTTGTGATGTGATCCAAGACCGGACTTTCATAATTTCAACCACCTGTTGGAGGTTCAGTTAACATGAGGCATATCTCAGCTCAACTACTAGATTGGAGATACACAAAAAAGCTGGAGAAACTCAGCGGGTGCAGCAGCATCTATGGAGCGAAGGAAATAGGCAACGTTTCGGGCCGAAACCCTTCTTCAGACTGATCTACATCTACTAGATTGGAGAGGTGAGTTGAAGAATAACAGCACTGTTTGGGTCCAACAACAAGCTGATCATACTTTTAGTTTAGTTTAGTATTAGTTGAGAGATACAGCACGAAAACAGGCCCTTAAGCCCACCGGGTCCGTGCAGACCAGCAATCTCCGCACATTAACACTATCCTACACCCACTAGGGACAATTTTTACATTTACCAAGCCAATTAACCTACAAACCTGTACATCTTTGGAGTGTGGGAGGAAACCAAAGATCTCATAGAAAACCCATGTAGGTCACAGGGAGAACGTACAAACTCCATACAGACAGCACCCGTAGTTGGGATCGAACCGGGGTTTTCGGGGCTGCATTCGCTGTAAGGCATCAATTCTACAGCTGCGCCACTGTGACCGCTATTATCTATTATCTCTGTGGTCCTGCAGGCCAGCAACTTCACTAAATGAATTTCACTTCTGGAGTCAGCAATCTGATCCTGGTTAACAGGTTCGAGCTCCACTTCAGTCAGTTTAATCTTTGTTGAGATACCGTATGTGGCATTTAGCTGTGGCTCCATTGCAATCGGCTCATTACAATGGCCCAACTGATGGCATGTCGTTCGTTTTCAGATCCCTACACAAAGGTATGTGTTACCTCCAGATGTGATGTAGGGGGGAGAGAAGAAAAAGACTGACAGAGAATAAGAGAGGGTGGGTTTCTTAAATGTGTATATTTTAATGCTAGGAGCATTGTAAGAAAGGTGGATGAACTTAGAGCCTGGATTGACACCTGGAAGTATGATGTTGTGGCGATCAGTGAAACATGGTTGCAGGAGGGCTGTGATTGGAAAGTAAATATTCCAGGATTTCGTTGCTTCAGGTGTGATAGAATTGGAGGGGCAAGAGGTGGAGGTGTTGCATTGCTTATCAGGGAAGATATTACAGCAGTGTTATATTAAAGGTGTATGTAACAGGAGTAATGCCACACTATGTAAAATTCAGACTGGCCAAATCAAGTTAGTACCTGTACTAGTAATTCAGAAGATGAATTCAACAATCTTGATCCAAGGTCATTTCTAACTACAGGGTACTTTGTTAATGTCATCCTTTATTAAAAGAGCAACCACAGCTTATTCTCTTTTTTTGCCTCTCCCCTTTATATTTTGAATGCCTTGGAATATTTACCTCCCCACAACGGCGATCCTGTGGCGATGTTTCTGTAATAATAACGAGGCCATACCCATTTACATTTATTTGTGCTATTGATTCATCCACCTCTGCAGATCAGAATCAGATTTTATTCCAAGTATGTAAAGGAAATGATCTATTACAACTTAATCATTGTATTTAAATGTAAATACCTCCTATTGTATTGGTGGGAGTTGGAATCTGAGGGGAGTTGATGAGGTGAGAATAAAGTTGGAGCCATGTAGATTGATCAGTGCAGATCTGGTTTCCATTCTGTGTTACTCTATGACTCTAGTTTGTACATGGACAGATCTTGTCAACCAGAAGGCAGCTAGTGGCAAAGAAACAAGACATGTGAGATATGTGATGCAATCCTGTTTTTTTAATTTATTTTGATGAATAAATGAATAATGTTCTCACTGTGGTCTCCTTTACTTAAGATAAATCAAACTCATATTTGGTGATTGGTTTGTTAAACATCTTCATCTAGTTTGCAGGGTCAGCCTTGAGCTTTCCATTGCCTGTCACTTTAATTCTCCATCCCTATCCTAATCTGACCTTTGGTCTATAGACTCCAATACTGTTACTGTGAGACCCAATGCAAGCTTGACAAACAGCACCTCATGTACCTTCTGGCATGTTGCAGTCATCTGAACTAAATATTTAATTCTATATCATACTGTAACTTGATTCCTGTCTGTATTAGTCATCTATGATATTGGCTCAGTATCTATTATTTTTTAAATTTTTCGCGTTGATATCGTTTCCTCTGGGAATGTAGGACATGCCCAGCCTAACCTGCAAGGCATGTCTTTCTGTATATTTATATCCCTGTGGTCGCTCAGCTTTACTCCATCAGAGACAGCTCCCTCTTTGACCTGAAATATTGATCTGTTTCTCATCCCACAGATGCAGCCTGACCTGCTGAGCATTTCCAGCACTTTTTATTTTTATTTATATGTAATTCCATGTGTGCATATTCCATTCTACATGTATGTGCCTAATGATATCACAATCTATTCATAAATATAAAAGTGGTGATTTGGACAAAATATAATCAAAAAATAAGTGCATCTTGTATTTGTTTTGGTTCAGATATGTTTGGTACCTTTACTGCTTTTTTCTTACTGGCAACTCCAATGTCCCTCAATTCCATTATGCCTGAGATCTCCAGAAATCCTCCCTTGTTTTCTCCCCACGCATATCACACCTACTCTACAATATGGTAGCTCTCAGAGGTATTTCTACATTGCAACCCTCTACATCACAACAGCACAAAGCTTTTAATGTAGTGAAAGATCACAGGCACAACATCAGAAGAAATACTTCCACACCACAGATCCACCTCACAATAGCAAATAATGAGTAATTTTGTATAAGCATTATCAAAAAATATCCATTAAACTATCTCATTAAGAATGTAATTCCACTGATACAATGCCCTTGTAAACCTCCATTAATGCGTAAATTCAAGAAAATGTTTCAAAAGTGGAATCGCAGAACAGCAGTGGATTTAACATTGGTTGTATTTAAGGTGTTGAACATCACTATACTAATTAACACACAAAGTTGATAATTAAGTAATGTTTTTAGTGCCAACACATGTTTATGCAAGTGGCATTTGAAATAGCATGCAATATTTCCCTCTAGGGAAACCATTTATCATCAATTCGCTGCATGAGTTGTTAGTGTGTTTACACGGTTGCTGCAGTGCTAAATGTTACTGAGAAGTAAATACGCCTACAGGAGACAACTCAAAGTTAACTTTTTATCAGAATCACTGGGTAAACCCTGCATGTCAGATCAATTAAATTAACATGGCAATGTCAACCTCCAGTTCCCATGGATAAAGTGAACGGTTTAGTTTAAAATTCCACCCAAATAGCCTCCCTAGACGAGCCCTCCAATCTATCCTGCCAAAGCACTGCTGTAATATCCTGACAAGCAATGCAACACCTCCACCTCTTGCCCCTCCAATTCTATCACACCTGAAGCAACAAAATCCTGGAATATTTACTTTCCAATCACAGCCGTCCTGCAACCATGTTTCACTGATCGCCACAATTGAATTGAATTGAATTGAATCCTTTATTTGTCATTCAGACCTTTTGGTCTGAACGAAATGTCGTTGCCTGCAGCCATACACGTAGGAACATAGAAACATAGAAATTAGGTGCAGGAGTAGGCCATTTGGCCCTTCGAGCCTGCACCGCCATTCACATATGATCATGGCAGATCATCCAACTCACTGTGATGGAGTACCTGCCTTAGAGTCTGTCTCTTCCCTCCTCTTCACCCTCTGCGCTGAGGCCATACCCTAACTCCCTCTTGGTATAGCCAATCCCGCTGGCCTCATCTACCGCTGTGGCGAGAGTGGTCGAAGATTCACCTCCAGTCCTGTGTGAAAAAGTTCTTCTCATCTCGGTTTTCCGGATTTCCCCTTTATCCTTAAGCTGTGACCCCTTGTCCTGGACTTCCCTAACATCGGGAACAATCTGGCATCTAGCCTGTCCAACCCCTTAAGAATTTTGTTTAAGAGGGAACTGCAGATGCTGGAGAATCGAAGGTTACACAAAAAAGCTGGAGAAACCCAGCGGGTGCAGCAGCATCTATGGAGCGAAGGAAATAGGCAACGTTTCGGGCCGAAACCCTTCTTCAGACTGATCGGGGGCGGGGGTGGGTGGGGACAAGAAAGGGAAAAGGAGGAGTAGCCAGAAGGCTGGGGGATGGGAGGAGACAGCAGGGGGCTGAGGAAGGGGAGGAGACAGCAAGGACTAACAAAATTGGGAGAATTCGATGTTCCCGGGATGCAGACTCCCCAAACGGGATATGAGGGCCCTTCCCAATTCCGGTGCGGGGACAGAGAGGTCGGAGACGGAGTGGGAGGGGGGAGTTGCCTTCCAATTCTGGTGGGCCGGGAGGTCAGCGGGGCCACCCACACAGGAGTGTCTCAGCCCCGGAGGTGTTCGGCGAAACGATCGTCCAACCTCACCGGGGTCTCACCGATATAGTCTGCTGACATCTAGAGCCCGAACGCCGCCGATGAGGTTGGAAGAGACAGGTAAACCTCGCGTGTCGCACCTGGAACGATGGCTTGGGTCCTTGACCGGAGTCGAGGGGGGAGGTCGGGACGAGTATTAAGAATTTTTGTAAGTTTGTATAAGATCCCCTCTCAATCTTCTAAATTCTAGAGAGTATAAACCAAGTCTATCCAGTCTTTCTTCATAAGACAGTCCTGACATCCCAGGAATCAGTCTGGTGAACCGTCTCTGCACTCCCTCTATGGCAATAATGTCCTTACTCAAATTTGGGAGACCAAAACTGTAGAATACTCCAGGTGTTTCACCCCACCCCCACAACTGCAGTAGAACCAAACCTCCTAACCAAATCCTTTTGCAACTGAACAATACAAAAAAAAAAAACACAAAAAGTAAAAAACAGACAGACTGCAGGTGAGCTGCAGCCGTTTCACAGCGCCGCCACTTCCGGAATGCAGTAGTGCACAACATCATACTTCCAGGTGTCAATCCAGGCTCTAAGCTCATCCCCCTTTCTTACAATGCTCCTAGAATTAAAATATGCACATTTAAGAAACCCACCGCCTCTTATTCTCTGCTTATTTTCTTTTCGGGGGTGGTCGAAGATCCCCAGTGATTTTGCCACGGTCTCGGAGTGCTTCCCTTCTCCCGCCTCCCGCCGATCACACTCCCCGCTATTAGCCCTCGGTTTGAGTCCCGCCCCCCAGAACCAAAAAACCGAAAGTCCGCCCCACACCGATTCCCCTACTGGAGCGTCTCACCCCCGCACCAGGCCGCCCACATGGGATTTTCTCAGCACCTCCATAAGATCACCCTCAGCCCCGCGCCGTGCTACCACAAGGAATCTCAGTCCGAGCTTGCCCACACCTCTCAGCCTGTAGCTCAGGCTCTTGAGCGTCCTGGTAACATCCTCGTAACGGGAACTTCTCTGTACTCATTCCTGGAGTGTCTAAGCCCCGCGCCGACTTAAGCCAAAAAGCCGCAGCTCGAAGACTGTAATGTGATGTGATTTGTAAAATATCATAACCTGGATTTCAAGGTTGGAAGGTAGAGAGTACAGCCAGTTCTTAGACACCTAATATGGGGGAAGTAGTAAAGGATAATATGACAAGAATTATTGTATTTATTAGCAGGGAAGGACTGGAAGCCCTGTTTCACCCCCACACCCCACATTTAAAAATCTAGGATCGATAAGTAAAAACGAGACATAAAAAGAAGCCAAAAAAGCATAAAAACAGTCAGACTGTCCACAGCCGTTTCACAGCGCCGCAAGATTCCGGAATGCAGTAGATAACAACATGTACTTCTTGAATCTCTCTATTTCATCAACCTTTCTTAGAATGCTCCTAGAATTCAAATATGCACATTTAAGAAACCCACCGCCTCTTATTCTCTGCTTATTTTCTTTTTCTTCTTTCGTGTCCGAGATTTTGTGTCCGAGTGCTTCCCTTCTCTGCCTCCTGCCTCACACTCTGTCTATTAGCTTTCTCTGTTTGAGTCCCTCCCCCCAAACCAAAAACGAAAAGTCCTCTGGTTTTTGATTCCACTACTGCATTCACCCTAGCAATTCTAGGTGATTTTATACACCTCCATAAGATCACCCTAAGCTGCCTGTGCTCCAAAGAATAAAGTCCGAGCTTGCCCAACCTCTTCCTGTAGCTCAGGCTCTTGAGTCCTGGTAACATCCTCGTAAATCTTCTCTGTACTCATTCCTGCTTAATGACTTAAGCCAAAAGGAAACTGTAATGTGATGTGATTTGTAAAATATCATAACCTGGATTTCAATTTTGGAATAGAGAGTACAGCCAGTTCTTAGACACCTAATATGTTTGTAGCAAAGGATAATTGATATAATTATTGTAGTTATTAGCAGTAAAGGCTGGAAGGAATGATAGGTTTGTGATTGCATTTAAAAATCTGGGATCGATAGAGTAAAAACGAGACATAAATGAAGCCAAAGCATAAATTAGTCATCTGTCCACTATGAAAGAAACAAGATATTGTTTTTCTGATAATAAATGTCTCTTGAACTCTTATTTTCAGTTTTCATTGTTTGATTTGAGAATTGGATATTTTTCTCTCTTCTATTCTGTCTTACATTCTGATATTTGCAAAGAGCTAAGTGTAATGGAGAAACCTGTGGAAAGACAGAATAGAACAAGAGAGGGAAATATCCAATTCTCAAAGCAAACAATGAAAACTGAAAATAAGAGTTCAAGAGACATTTTTTATCACATGCATCAATTGGTACAGTGAGATTTGAGTTACGAACAAAAAGAACACAACACATGATAGAATTTAACATGAACATCCCCACACAGCAGAATCAGCGTTTCCCACCGGGGGAAGGCAATAAAGTTCAGTCATCATCCTTTATGCCCACCCGTGGTCGGGGCCTCCCGAGCCCTCTGCAGTCGCCGCTACGGGCGGCCCGATGTTCGGGCCCTCTCGCCGGGATGGTCAGAATTCCGACGTCGGAACGGAGAACATTCTCAGCGGCTTGGAATTTCCAAATCGACCACTTCCTACCGGAGACCGCAGCTCCCAAAGTCCACAGGCCTAGCTGGACGGAGCTCCAACACTGGCTACCCTCGGCAAAGATCCCAGGCTCCACGATGTTAAAGTCAGTGCCGCCCGCGGCTAGAAGCTCCGCAAACCACAGCTACACGATGTTCAAGTCAGCAGGCCCAACACTCTGGAGCCTCAACACGGCAATCCCCGGTAAGGCATCGCCCGCTCCGCGATGGAATCCACTGCTGCGCCACCGCTGAAGCTCTGGCCAGTCTCCGGCAGGAAAGGCAGTGCCAGTCCAGATGGTAGGCCGCGAGGGGGGCGGGGGGAGGAAGATGCAACTTGGAGAATAGACGCATCCCGAACAGGAAGTGACTGGGAAACAGTTTCCCCCTTCCATATGGAGAGAAGGCAGGTACGGGATACTGAGTTGGATGATCAGCCATGATCATATTGAATGGTGGTGCAGGCTCAAAGGGCTGAATGGCCTACTCCTGCACCTATTTTCTATGTTTCCCCTCCCCACCTCCCCAACATAAATAAGACAAAGACACCTCCAGGAACATAGTTTTAAACAGACTAAAAATGACAAAAAGGCTGAAAGGATGAACAGACTGCTGGCGAGGCTGCCTGATGACACCTGATGTTAAATGTTTAAATAAAGCCTTTTCACATTGTACCGATGGTAAGGATGCTTAAGGGTGCTCACACCCTTTATTATCATCAGCTGTTTTCCCGATCATTCTGCAGTGTTTTGCATTGTGTTTGGTTGGGGCTCAGATTCACCCTTCCCTGGCATTAGCAGGCTCACATGACATAAATTTATTTTATTCTGTTGCTGTCTACGGTTTGAACCTACGGCTTTCAGTGCAGCAGTTGAAGCCAATGTTCTCAACTGAATTAAAGTCCATTTGCAATAGATTGCGATAAAATGCATCTTTCTCTGCAGAGACTAATATTTATTTACAAAATATAACTGTTTCTGTTAACAAGTAATGCTATGCAAAGTACTTATTTCCAGCACACAGTTCAATACAGTTATTTTTTATCCTTATTATTATAAGTCTTCTGTACCAGACATGTTACTGAACACTAAACCATTCTCAGGAAAAAAATAAAGGTAATAAAGCCAAGGGCGGCAGAGTTGGGTAGCGGCGAAGAAGCTGCTTTATAGAGTCAGAGTCCCGGGTTCGATCCTGACTACGGGTGTTGTCTGTATGGAGCTTGTACATTCTCCCCATATCTGCTTGGATTTTCTCTGGGAGCTTTGGTTTCCGCCCACAATCCAAATACGTACAGGTTTATAGGCTAATTAGCTTTGGTAAAAAAAAAGGGAAATTGTCCCCAGTGTGTAGGATAGTGCTAGTATATAGGGATCGCTGATCGGTTGAATGAATGAATGAATGGATGGTTGGCCATAGGGCCTATTTTCCGCACTGTATTTAATACTATCTTGAAATTAAACTAATCATTAAAGATCCTGCTCTACTACCCAAAGTGAAGCCAATTTCTCCCAATTTCATGGTCAACATTCATCTCAAACAACACCATCGAATCATTGTGTGAGAGATCATGCTGTGTTGAAATCATTAATTCCATTTCCAAATTGTTTAATTAGCCGTGAGTGCTTTGAAACACCTTGGGGTTGTGAAATGATATATGACTATGAATTTATTTGTATTAAGATATTTCAACTATATGAATGCATCCAGAGATTCATAGGTTGTCCATGATACTTTAATGTTTTGTTTCATTAATCAACAGCTGTGCCATTCATAATGATATGAACATTCCTCGTAAGATAAACTGCATGTTTTAAGTATTAATTTAGTAAAACCTTTCTGAATTGCTTAAAATACACCAACATTCTTCCATAAATAAGACCAATAATATACCCTCAGCAATATGCCATATCAATGAAACATAATCTCCCTACTTTTGCATTTAATTATCCAAGCAATAAACAATATCATTGCTATTTTTCCTAATTACTTCCAGGTCATTCATTCTTTGTCTCAGAGTTCAACAATCTCTCACTATTTCAATAATGCTAGACTAAGTGGGCACAGGAGGCCTGGTCCCCAACACAATATTCCATTCACCTGTCCATTCCATTCCTCTCACCTGTTCCCCAAACGCAACGGTGGGAGCATTCTGTAGCCGGGGGATAGTGGAGGGGGTGTGGGGGCAGGGCTGGATGTGGGGGCGGGGGGGGGGGGGTGGTAGTAGGGGGGGGTGAAGAGGAGGGGGGATGTAAGGTAGGGGAGGGGGGGTTGTATGGTAGAGGGGTGTAGTGGGGGAGGTGGGTGTAGGGGAGGGGATGGTGTGGGCACCCCCCCCCTCACAGAACACAGCCCTCGCTGACTGCTCATTACGCTCCTTTCTTTATTCTCGTGGCCGGTGATTGACAGCGGGTGCCGGAAGGGGCGTCGCTGTCCTGGCAAATAATAGACCAATAACTTTTCTAATATTTCACCGATCGGAACAAAACTTGGTGCGCATGGAGCAGAGGAGAACGGTGAGTAAAGTGGCTTAAAAATCCTAGCAATATAGGGTAACGTTTTTGCGCAAATTTAAAAGCAATGCAGACCGGAAGTAGTCAAGATGAGAGTTTTGGTAATAATATAGAAGATAGATAGATGCTTCTCTTCTATTTTTCCTGTAAAATAAGCATCTTAATATTTTCACACATTGTATCCATTTACCAGATCATTGGCCACTCACTCACTCACACTCACTCACACTCGCTCACTCACTCGCTCGCTCACAAACCTTTGCATTCATTTTGGCAATGTCAGAAATGGGTAATCTTCCAGAAGATTTATTCTTGAGATACTCAAAGTTGTAAAATTATTTGCAAACTTCTCCACAAGTGTGAGTATTCTATCTCAGCAATAATACAGACAATAGACAATAGGTGCAGGAGGAGGCCATTCAGCCCTTCGAGTCAGCACGGCCATTCACTGTGATCATGGCTGATCATCCACAATCAGTACCCCGTTCCTGCATTCTCCCCATATCCCTTGACTCCCCTATCTTTAAGAGCTCTATCTAACTCTCTCTTAAAAGCATCCAGAGAATTGTCCTCCACTGCCTTCTGAAGCAGAGAATTCCACAGATTCACAACTCTGGGTGAAATAGTTTTTCCTCATCTCTGTTCTAAATGGCCTACCCCATATTCGTAAACTGTGGCCCCTGGTTCTGGACTCCCTCAACATGGGAACATGTTTCCTGCCTCTAGCGTGTCCAATCCCTTAATAATCATATATGTTTCAATAAGATAACCTCTCATCCTTCTAATTTCCAGTGTATTCAAGACCAGTCGCTCCATTATATCAACATATGACAGTCCCGCCATCCCGGGAATTAATCTTGTGAACCTCAATAGCAAAAATGTCCTTCTTCAAATTTGGAGACCAAAACTGCACACAATACTCCAGGTTTGGTCTCACTAGGGCCCTGTAGACTGCAGAAGGTCATCTTTGCTCCTATACTTAACTCCTCTTATTATGAAGGCCAACATGCCATTAACTTTCTTCACTGCCTGCTGTACCTGCATGCTTACTTTCAGTGACTGATGAACAAGGACCCCCCAGATCTCATTGTACTCCCCCCTTTCCCAACTTGACACCATTTAGATAACAATCTGTCTTCCTGCCACAAAAGTAGATAACCTCACATGTATCCACATTAAACTGCATCTGCCATACATCTGCTCCCACTCCCCCAACCTGTCCAAGTCACTCTGCATTCTCATAGCATCATCCTCACAGTTCACACTGCCACCCAGCTTTGCGTCATCTGCAAATTTGCTAATGTTACTTTTAATCCCTTAACCCCTACTCTTTGTTTCCTGTCTGTCAACCAATTTTCTAACCATGTCAGTACCCTACCCCCAATACCATGTGCTCTAATTTTACCCACTAATCTCCTGTGTGAATTTTGAATTTTGAATTTGATTCCTTTATTGTCATTCAGACCTTTCGGTCTGAACAAAATTTCGTTGCCTGCAGTTATACACAATAATAATAAATAACAAAACATACAATAAACACAAATTAACATCCACCACAGTTAGTTCACCAAGCATCTCCTTACTGTGATGGAGGCAAAGTCTTAGTCTCTGTCTCTTCCCTCCTTGTTCTCCCTCTGCGCTGAGGTGACCCAGGCCGAAGATGCCGCCCTCCAGTCCAGCGGACCTCTGTGGTGATGTCGCTGCTGCCGAAAGCTGGAATACAGTCTCCGCTCCAAGTCCGCCCACAACAGCCTCAGCTCCGAGTCCCGCTACCTCAGCTCCGTGTCCTGCTGCCTCAGCGAGCTGGGCCACCGCTGCACCAGCTCCGAGTCCCGCTGCATCAGCTCCGAGTCCCGCTGCCTCAGCCGCTGCCTCAGCCCCGAGTCCCGCTGCCTCAGCCCCGAGTCCCGCTGCCTCAGTCAGTCGGGCCACCGCTGCATCAGCTCCGAGTCCCGCTGCCTCAGCTCCGAGTCCTGCTGCCCCAGCTCCGAGTCCCGCTGCCTCAGCTCCGGGCCGCTGCCGAAAGCTGGAACGCCGCATCAGCGAGTCGGGCCACTGCTGCCTCGGCCCCAAAGACGGCCAGCCTCGCGTTGTAAGTCCTGCCTCAGCTCCGAGGCTCCCGCTGCCCTCAGCGCAGTCGGGCCAGAGAAGGGGGATACGACAAGAAAAAGTCGCATCAGCTCCGAGTAACCCGCTAAAATTTAGCTAAAACAAGACTAAAAAAGCAAGAAAAAAAAGTAAAAAGAGAAGGACTGCAGGCGGGCCGCAGCTGTTCAACATCGCCGCCACTTGTGGGACCTTATCCAAGGCTTTCTGAAAGTCCAGGTACACTACATCCACTGGCTCTCCCTTATCCATGTTACTGTCAACCTGAATTTAGGGATTACATTCATTTCTTTTCAATCATTTTTAATTTAGAGCCTTGTTTGTGACTCATCCTTCTTCCTCTTTACTGGTATATCGAATACCATTCAACGATGACTGCTAGCCAAGCGTTACTACACCATTAACTAATTGACTAACAGACTAATTTTTCATTATTTTTGTTAGCTGAAGGAACAATTGAACACAATATTCTATCTATGGCACAACCAAAGTTTTCTACTAGCTTCTTAAGGGATTTTTTTAATGTGCAAATTTTATGTATCTCCTTTCTCCAAAATACCTCCTAAAATACATCATTGAGTTTTCGAGAGTGGGCAGAGCGGGGAGAGCGGAGAGCAGGGGGGAGAGCGAGGGAGAGAGGGGGGAGAGAGAGGGGAGAGAGCGGGGAGAGAGAGAGTGGGGAGAGAGGCACAGAGGCAGGGGGCAAATAAAATAACGTTGAATAATAAAATAACGTGACTTTACCTGAGTCTGTGCTCGCGGTCCTGTAGCCCTGACGGAGAGTTTAAGAAATTCTCCCTTGAATTTTATTCAAAGGAACGTGGTGTTAAAACACAATTACATTTACTGAGGAATGTGGATCGATGTATTGATGACACATTGTATAACTAATGTTAACTACTGGCTGTTAACAAGTGCTAACAGTGGCCGTTAACAAATCGTTTTCATCTGAGTTGAATAAAGTGAGAAATGGCTCTGATCTTTCTGCAGTACTCATTAAACCCGAGCTGGAAATTGAAAACTACGGGAATGCCGTACCCCTGCGTACCCCCCCCCCATTTCCATCACTGTTGAATCAGGAGGTAAAATTGGCATGTCGAAATGGTAATGCTACGGTTGTTATGGGAGATCTCAACATGCAGGTAGACTGGGAATATCAGGTTGGTACTGGACCCCAAGAAAGGGAGTTCTTGGAGTGCCTCCATGATGGATTCTTAGAGCAGCTTGTATTGGAGCCGACCAGGGAGAAGGTAATTCTGGATTTAGTGTTGTGTAATGAACTGGAGGAACTTGAAGTTAAGGAGCCATTAGGAGCAGTGACCATAATATGGTCAGTTTTAATCTGCAATAGGGAGAAGGGTAAATTGGAGGTGTCAGTGTTACAGTTGAACAAAGGGGACTATGGAGCCATGAGGGAGGGGCTGGGCAAAGTTGACTGGAAATATACCCTAGCAGGAATGACAGTGGAACAACAATGGCAGGTATTTCTGGGAATAATACAGAAGATGCAAGATCAATTAATTCCAAAGAGGAAGAAAGATTCAAGGGGAGTAAGGGGCGACCATGGTACGGGGAAGTCGGGGACAGTATAAAAATAAAAGAGAAGTACAACGTACCAAAGATGAGCTGGAAGCAAGAGGATTGGGTAATGTTTAAAGAGCAACAGAAGATAACTAAATAGGCAATATGGGGCGAAAATTGAGGTACGAAGGTAAGCTAGCCAAGAATATAAAGGAGGATAGTAAAAGCATCTTTAGATATGTGAAGAGGAAACAAATAGTTAAGACCAAAGTCAGGACACTTGAAGACTGAAAATGGTAAATTTATTATGGGGAACAAGGAAATGGCAGATGAGTTGAACAAGTACTTTGGATCCGTCTTCACTAAGGAGGACACAAACAATCTTCCTGATGTACTAGTGGCCAGAGGATCTGGGGTGACGGAGGAACCGAAGGAAATCCACATTAGCCAGGAAATGGTGTTGGATAGACTGATGGGACTGAAGGCTGACAAATCCAAAGGACCTGATGGTCTGCATCCCAGGGTACTTAAGGAAGTGGCTCTAGAAATCGTGGACGCATTGGTGATAATTTTCCAATGTTCTATAGATTCAGGATCAGTTCCTGTGAATTGGAGGGTAGCTAATGTTATCTCACTTTTTAAGAAAAGCAGGAGAGAGAAAACAGGGAATTATAGACCAGTTAGCCTGACATCGGTGGTGGGGAAGATGCTGGAGTCAATCATAAAAGATGAAATAGCAGCACATTTGGATAGCAGTAACAGGATCGGTCCGAGTCGGCATGGATTTACGAAGGCGAAATCATGGATGACTAATCTTCTGGAATTTTTTGAGGATGTAACTAGGAAAATGGACAAAGGAGAGCCAGTGGGTGTAGTGTTCCTGGATACTTTCAGAAAGCATTTGATAAGGCCCCACATAGGAGATTAGTGGGGCAAAATTAGGGCACACGGTATTGGGGATAGAGTGCTGACATGGATAGAAAATTGATTGGTAGGAAACAAAGAGTAGGGATTAACGGGTCCCTTTCAGAATGGCAGGCAGTGACTAGTGAGGTATCGCAAGTCTTGGTGCTGAGACCGCAGCTATTTACAATATACATCAAAGATTTAGATGAAGGGATTGAAAGTAACATTAGCAAATTCGCAGATGACACAAAGCTGGGTGGCAGTGTGACCTGTGAGGAGGATGCTATGAGAACGCAGGGTGACTTGGACAGGTTGGGGGAGTGGGCAGATGCATGACAGATGCAGTTTAATGTGGATAAATGTTAAGTTATCCACTTTGGTGGCAAAAACAGGAAGGCAGATTATTATCTAAATGGTTTCGTTGGGAAAAGGGGAAGTACAACGGTATCTGAGGGTCCTTGTTCATCAGTCAATGAAAGTAAGCATGCAGGTACAGCAGGCAGTGAAGAAAGTAATGACATGTTGGCTTTCATAACAAGAGGAGTTGAGTACAGGAGCAAAGAGGTTCATCTGCAGTTGTACAGGGCCCTAGTGAGACCACACCTGGAGTATTGTGTGCAGTTTTGGTCCCCTAATTTGAGGAAGGACATTCTTGCTACTGAGGGAGTGTCGCGTAGGTTTACAAGGTTAATTCCCGGGATGGCAGGACTATCATATGCTGAGAGAATGGAGCAGCTGGTCCTGTATACTCTGGAATTTAGAAGGATGAGAGGTAATCTTATTGAAACATATAAGATTATAAAGGCTTTGGACACGCTAGAGGCAGGAAACATGTTCTCGATGTTGGGGGAACCAGCGGGCCACAGTTTAAGAATAAGGTGTAAGCCATTTAGAAAGGAGATGAGGAAACACTTTTTCACACCGAGAGTTGTGAGTGTGGAATTCTCTGCCTCGGAGGGCAGTGGAGGCTGGTTCTCTGGATCCTTTCAAGAGAGAGCTAGATGGGGCCCTTAAATATAGCGGAGTCAGGAGATATGGGGAGAAGGCAGGAACGGGGCATGATCGCCTTGAATGGCGGTGCTGGCTCGAAGGGCTGAATGGCTTACTTCTGCACCTATGGTCTATTGTCTCTTGCTTCTGAATTTCAGGGTAAATGAGAAACTACATCTGAATAATTGGAAGTTCAACATGGAATAACTCTGCACCCCCCCCCCCGCCGTTGTCGATCTTCTGGAAGGGCGCTTGGAACTGCATAACCTTTTGGAGGTATCTGCTCGTACGAGGCTGAATGACTTGGACAAGCAGAGACAAGGCACGGACCTGCAGCATTATGCCCCTGTCCCACCTAGGAAACCTGAACGGAAAACTCTGGAGACTTTGCGCCCCACCCAAGGTTTCCGTGCGGTTCCCGGAGGTTGCAGGTGGTTGCCGGAGGTTGCAGGTAGTGGAAGCAGGTAGTGAGACTGACAAAAACCTCCGGGAACCGAACGGAAACCTTGGGTGGGGCGCAAAGTCTCCAGAGGTTTCCGTTCAGGTTTCCTAAGTGGGACAGGGGCATTAGGTATTGCATAGGGAGTTTGTTATTGTTTCATAAAATAAAGTTGAGTGGTCCAGTGCTTGACTCAGTGTTTTACTGACCTAGACTAAGGGGATTAGCTTTAGGAGCATAATTACAGTACTACCTGCTGCTCTGTGAACTGCATAAACATCTACCTCAGGGGAAGAACTTTGCGTAAACATGAAGGCTCTTGCAACATGGAACTTTCATGCTCTTGGATTTTCCGAAGTATTTCACAAGGTTGTTTTATCTGCACAGCACAGCTAAATTGGAAATGGAAGCATCAGAGAAATATATCATCTACATGGTAAAATATCAACATCTAGTGGCCAATACTGGTACATCCTGGGATACACATTACACATTACGAAGAGAAACGCTTTATAAGATAACTCATCCGTGGGACCACACATTAGGAAAAAGTGAGTTCACATCGTTTTCTTCAGCCGGCAGTGAGAATTTAGATCAATATGAAATGTTGTGCCTGCACAGCAAAACCCATAACACTGCTGTTACAAAATCAAGTTGCAGTGTTTTTTTGTAAATCTGAAATGGAAAAGCTGAAAATACCTAGTAGGTCAAGTGGCAACTGGTGAGTTGAAAAAGCAAATTGTAAACATTTTAGGTCAATTAACATGTCCCATAACATGTAGAGCCAGCAAACAAGGTATTGCAACAATATGAATCCCACAAATGGATAAAGTGTGTTTGGTAGTCATTAGCTGGTCATTTTTCAGAGCAGAATTCTTGTGGCTTTGCGTTATTCACACACTGATAAATTTTCTACGTCTTTGTTGAATGCTTTAGGTCAAAACATAGCTGGCTCTGCACATTATGGGAAATCAAGCTGAGACCATGGGTCACCTCCAATATACAGTGTACAGCTGTGTAATAGGTTCATTAAAAATCTAATATGATACAAATTCCAGCTAAATCCCATAATGATAGGATAGCAACTGAACAGCATGGGATAGATTAAACGTGCATATAAAACAAGCACCAGAGAGAAGGTCAAACTGTTGTCTTTGGAATATTCTTTGTTTCCATTTCTCTGTATTACTGTTGTTGGGCAGGAAAAGAGATGCCATATTGCAGCATAACAAAGGCAATTTGGCTTCTCAATGGTCAATCTCTCACCATATCTCAGAATATTTGGGGGGAATTTGTATTCTTTTGATGTTGGTATGACAGCAATTTCTTTAAATAAATGCTTTCACCAATATATGAAATTGGATTTCATGTAAAACCGTGAATGCCCCAGTGGAGTTTTTATGGTGATTAATGGGTTTAATACGGGAAGAAATTAAATTCTGCTTCATCAACAAAAAAAATCAAACGGCTCATGTCCAGTTGTTAAGCCAGTGAAATTGCATGATAACATTGTAATGGACTATTAGGAAGGTTAATTTACATAGAAACTTAGAACATAGGTGCAGGAGTAGAGGCCATTCGGCCCTTCGAGCCTGCACCATTCGCCATTCAATATGATCATGGCTGATCATCCAACTCAGTATCCCGTACCTGCCTTCTCTCCATACCCCCTGATCCCTTTAGCCACAAGGGCCACATCTAACTGCCTCTTAACTATAGCCAATGAACTGGCCTCAACTTACGACCAACAGTAAATTAGAACATCAAAATGAGAAAGAAAATATGTTGTAAAAATGATGAAATAGTGGATTTGCCACCCGAATACAGTAACTTTAATAATAATAATATAATAATAGAGCTTTATTTCAGACACAGGTCGATATAACACATCATACAGTGTAAACATGATACAATGATACAAAATGATACATAAAATGATACATACATTAAAAATTGCATATTAGCCTATAAGATATACAAGCTATTGCACCAATGCCATCTTAGCCTAGAAGTGAATCTATAGCAGCTTTTCAGAGGGCTGACTAGGGCTTCAATTATGTGGTTCTCTGACTTGTTCAGGTGACACATAATGATTTCAGGCAAGAAAAGTAACTAATTTATGTTAGACAAGATTCCAGGTATATGCATTTCAAAAGCAGCAGCTAACCAGTCCATTGATTGCCTCAATTCATTCCTCTTGATAGGCAAGGATTTATTTGTTTGTTGACCTCAACGAGAAAATCTCTATTTACTGTAAGTGCCATTTTACCTTCCGGTTTTCTCAGGTATTTTCTTCAGAGTTATTATCATTTTTTAAAAAGTGATTGTTTCCTGTTGCTTGCCTTGGAAAATAAATACTGAAGATAGAAGTGAGACTGAAATAGACATCAGTTTAGAAGCTAAAAATGTTATGCTTGGTGAGAGATCTGTTAGATTGAAAAATAAACCTGCATGAATAGTTGCACGACAAGTGTACTTAACAGTGGGCTATCCCTTTTCAGTAATAAATCATACAACAACAGAATTTTGCCTTCCTCTCAGTGTACAGTATAGGGATTCAATCTGAATTTTGACAAGGGCTACTGACTTTGGTTTTTGTGCTCGACTTTTGTAGTGAACTAGTAAGTGTTGATACCCTGAGTGATTTTGTGCATAAAATGAGTAGAGGGAGGTCTGGGTGTCTGGTGTTCGGTCTACAAGCTTTAGCCCACAAACCCCTTGATTAGGGATGACCATTTATGTGTTCCCTTTTACATTTCTCTTTAATATTTTTCCCAGTTTATGACCCAAAGCTAGATGGATGATGCTCTAGATCTGTGTCCAAGATTTCCTTTTTATGTAAACCACTTCCTAGCACTTCCTAGTTTCTACTTCTGACTGCCTTAATGTTGTGTTCACTGACCAGAATTAAGACATGATTTGGGTTGGAGTTATTTGACAATGAACTAAATTTTAATGTTTTCAGTATGCCGGATTAAAGTCAAAATTTGAGCAGTGTTTGATTGTACTAACATTGATCTAAATTAATCTGAATGTCAATAAATTCCTGCCTATAGAGAGCATTTTGTAGATATATTGAATAGTACAATTATAATAATAGCATGATGAAATACTTCATAGCTTCAGTCTTTTCAAGCATTAGTTTGTGACAGGTAACACAAAAAGACTGCAATCAGTTGTCTCCATAACAGAATCAAGGAAGGACTCTCAGAATAGAATAAAATTAAGTAGATAACTTTAGTTAATGTTATCTCCAATACACTGGTATACTGTGCAGAACAAATGATGAATTGCCTTTCTAAAATAAAGATTGTAATGACTCTAAGGGCAATAAGCGGTAGCTGCAATGACAGAGCATTATCTAAATCAACAATTAAAGCAAATGAAAAAATCTTGGAAAGAAATTGAGAATGAAACTTTAATTTACTGCTTGTGTCTAATTATCTTATGGGTAAAATTCTCTGATTTCTATCACAGCCACTCGAGTAAGGCCCATTGGTAGAAACAACTGAAAATCATTTCTCCATTACCATGTTTCAAGATGCAAAAGAACCAAATGAAGAATTCTTGGGTGGAGGAGAGACATTTTTTCAGTCTATTCTGGAGGATCAAGTTTGCTGATGACACTGTGGTGGTGGGCCTGATCTCCGATAACAATGAGAGGGCCTACCGGGAGGAGGTGGCTGATCTGGCACTCTGGTGTCAGGACAACAGCCTCCTCTAGAATGTCATAAAAACTAAGGAGCTGATTGTGGACTTTAGAAGGGCACAACATCCGAGGATGTATACGCCACTGGAGATAAATGGGGCTACTATAGACAGGTTGAGCAGCTTTAAATACCTGGGAGTCCACATCTCAGAGGATCTAACATGGACATCACACACTGCCACACTGGTGAGTAAAGCAAGGCAGCGCCTTTACCACCTCAGGCAGCTGAGGAAATTCAGAGTGGCTCTGAGGATCCTCCAGTGCTTCTACTCTGGGGCTGTGGAAAGCATCTTGTCCGGGAACATCACAATCTGGTTTGGGAATTGCTTTGCCCAGGACAAGAAGGCTCTGCAGAGAGTAGTGCGTTCGGCCGAACGCACTATGGGAACTTCACTCACCCCCCTGCAGGAAATATACAACAGGAGGTGCAGATCCAGCGCCAACAAGATCATGGGAGACCCCTTCCAACCATGCAACGGACTGTTCCAGCTGCTACGGTCAGGCAAACGCCTCCGCTGTCGTGCTGTGAAAACGGAGAGGATGAGACGGAGTTTCTTCCCACAGGGCATCAGGACTGTAAACTCTTATCTCACCAGGGACTAGTTTCACCAGAGACTTGCTGTCTCCTCCCCTTCCTTAACCCTCGAGCTGTCTCCTCCCATCCCCCTGCTCCTCCTCCTCCCCTTTTTCATTCCTTCTCCCCCCCCCACCCCCTATCAGTCTGAAGAAGGGTTTTGGCCCGAAACGTCACCCATTTCCTTCGCTCCATAGATGCTGCTGCACCCGTTGAGTTTCTCCAGTATTTTTGTGTACCTTCGATTTTCCAGCATCTGCAGTTCCTTCTTGAACACTAGTTTACTGTTGTGTTGTGTCTTTTTAAAATTGCTGGGTTTTTTTCTAATATGTAAATACTGATTCTGTTCTATTCTGTTCTGTAGTTTTTCGCACAATCCGCAGGCATTGCCACTTTAATTTCACTGCACATCTTGTATGTGTATGTGACAAATAAGCTTGACTTGACTTGGCAAATGAGATTGAGAATTAGTTAGGAATTGTCTTAGAAACCTAAGAACATTAAGAGAAAGGAGGAGGAGATAGACCTTCAAGACTGAATAAATTCCTGGCCTCAGCCCCACTCTCTGGCCTGTTCACGTAACGCTTGATTCCAATAAAGATTGAAAATCTGCTCATCACACTTTTGAATAAATTCAGTATTCCATCCTCTGCAGCTCTCTGGGATGAAGTTTTCCAAAGGTTCACATTCCTCAGAGAGAGAACATTCCTTTTGTGTTACCTTATTCTGAAACTAGATTTTCTGAGATTGTCATTAGAAAATTAATCCTCACACCATCTTTTATTGAGTAGGAACAACCTTCTCGGATTAGCTGAATCAATAAAACAGGAGGCATGAATTTAACTAATTGGTAGAAGAATTGATGGGGAATGAGGAATTTATTTTTCACCTTGCAGGCGAGAGGGGGTCCAGAATGCTCTTCCTAAAAGGGTTCCTGCTGCCTGTAGAGGAAGAAAATTCAGATTCAGATTCAGATTCAATTTTTAATTGTCATTGTCAGTGTACAGGGATACTTAAGGATAAAGGGGAAATGCTTTAAAACCGAGATGAGAAGAACTTTTTTCACACAGAGAGTGGTGAATCTCTGGAACTCTCTGCCACAGAGGGTAGTTGAGGCCAGTTCATTGGCTATATTTAAGAGGGAGTTTGATGTGGCCCTTGTGGCTAAGGGGATCAGGGGGTATGGAGAGAAGGCAGGTACGGGATACTGAGTTGGATCATCAGCGATGATCGTATTGAATGGCGGTGCAGGCTCGAAGGGCCGAACGGCCTACTCCTGCACCTAATTTCTATGTTTCTATGTTTACAGTACAGAGACAACAAAATGCATTTAGCATCTCCCTTGAAGAGCGACATAGCAAATGATTTGAATAAATAGTGATAAGTGTCCGTGGGGGGGGTGGTGATTGGCAGTCACCGAGGTACGTTGTTGAGTAGAGTGACAGCTGCTGGGAAGAAGCTGTTCCTCGACCTGCTGGTTCGGCAACGGAGAGACCTGTAGCGCCTCCCGGATGGTAGGAGGGTAAACAGTCCATGGTTGGGGTGAGAGCAGTCCTTGGCGATGCTGAGCGCCCTCCGCAAACAACGCTTGCTTTGGACAGACTCAATGGAGGGGAGCGAGGAACTGGTGATGCGTTGGGCAATTTTCACCACCCTCTGCAATGCCTTCCGGTCGGAGACAGAGCAGTTGCCATACCATACTGTGATATACCATGACATTTAAAAAAATACTTCCATATTTACAAAAGCTGTGACTTGCATGGCCATAAAAGCAACTGCTCAAAGGAAATTGAGCTAGTCAGCTCCTTATCAGTTGGCATGGATATGATAGGTTCCCTCATTGATCATCCAATTTAATACTTGAAATAGAGTGGGCTTCTTGCAGTGAGTATATCCCACATATCTCATCCTGATACATACTATGTAGTCAAAGGCATTAAAATTTGTTGATACAGTTAAATTAATTTAAAATATTAATCATAAAAAGGCAATTATAGCACAATAAAATAATCAAAAGTAAAAAATAAAATAAAAACACTTTCCTTCATATTTTTAACAGGGTCAATGAATTAGGTTGCAGTTTGCTTGCCAACCTTCCAGGCATAAAGCTGAGTGGCTGAGTGTGCAATGCATCCAGACTCCTGAGTGTATCAACACTCTGCCATTGGGTTCCATGGAAAGTTTGGTAATGGAACAGAAGCATTTGATGTTCAGCTTGTCCTGGAATTAAATGTTTTACTCAGCAGGCGCAAAGGTCAGAGATGAGCTGAGCAACACATGGTTGGTAGCCAGTGGATTCCTGGGGAACAACCAGCTGTGTCAGCTTAGTTCAGCCCATGATTCTCAAACTGGGTTGCATGTAAGCACATGGAATTAAAAATATAGTTAATCAGTTCGAGAAAAACAGCCGTACCATGCAGTGAGAGGTTATTCCAACATGCATCCAAAGTTCCAAAGGTGACTGCAGATGAAAGCATTGATGGTTCCCCTGTAGGGTTGGCAATTGCGGGTAAGTTTAGGCCAAAGCGTATGATTGTTACGTCGACCAAAAATGTACTTAGTTTAATTGTTTGCCTCTGAGGTTGAGACTCCACTTGACATGACTGGGTTTAAAATAATGGAGACTGCCGGCAGCAGAGTTGCTTTTATTTACAGGAAAGGAAATGTCCTCTCACAAGTTGATTGAAAGACCTCTCCCTTGGTTTTAAGAGCAATTGCCTAAAAACTAACGTCTTTCTTTGAAATGATTGATACAAATCAAGATGACATTTAAAATACCAACACAGGACATCCCTTGACTTCATGAAGTTCATTTACAATGGGAGATTGGTAGTTTACTGCTGGCATGGTTTTTATTAATAATAGGCGATATGTTGAAAAGGGAATGTGATTGATTTTGAGAGGAGCCTTGTTTTTAAAGTGGTTGATCGTATGTCAATAATAAAATGTCCTTGAAGTTGCTCTGGAGATTATAAATAGATGTACAGTAAATGGAACAGACATATTTTCAGAAATATGAGCATGGAATGTTATTGTTGAGTTTATCCTGGTCTACAAATATTATAACGTTTATTTTAATTTTTGAGTAAGAAACAACAAAGGATTTATGCTGTAATAGATGAAAATGAATTTGACTATGATCTCGTGAATGTCATAACAATACACATTTTAACATCACAGTGATCAAAACCAAGTAGAACAATTATTGAATCATTGAATTATCTAAATTTATTTTACTGATGATATTTCTACAGATTGATAGATTGGTTTGCTTCAATGAAACAAATCAAAGGACAATTGTTTTGTTCGTCATCACATTTTATTAAATAAACAAAAACAATCAGAAATTTATTGGTATGGGATAATTTGATTTTAATAAAGCTATTTCAGCATAAGAAATGATAGACCAAGCAGTTTTTTGATGGTCATTTAATGATATTTACTCTGGAATATAGAATACACGCAAATCTCAAGCATCTGATGTCGGACTCAAGTAAAGAAGTGGCACAATCAGATATAAGATACACAGCAAAGAACATTCATCATTCTCAGAAGTAAATCACTCTGCAGTCCGTCTTTTTAAGATTTTTTTTGTCCTGTTAAGTGCATGTCTTGGTTTTAGTTTTTATATTATTTTTAGCTGTGTATATGCGGGGGGTGGGGGAAACTTTTAATCTCTTCCATGTGCAGGAAGAGATTAAAAGTTTTCCTTGTCGAGTCTCCATTGTCGTTGGGCCTAACATCGTGGAGCCGGCGGTCCTCCAACCGGAATCGACCCGGGGCTCCAGTCACAGAGCCTGCGGATTCACTGTCGCGGAGCTGGCCGACTTCGGAGTGCGGAGCGCTGTGGTGGCGCGCGGCTGCGACCCGACTTTGGAGCTTTGGAGGCTCTAGACGCAGGTCTGTGGACGGTAACATCAGGCGCTCGCGGGTCCCTGGTGGGAGACCGCTTTTCGGAGCTCCCGCAACGGTAAACTTCGCCCGCCCAAATCGAGTGATTTAAATCGACCCAGAGCGGGGCCTTGCATCGCCCAGCGCGGCTTAAAATGGCCGCGGGACTTACCATTGCCCGCCGGGGGCTCTAACATCTAATTTCAGGAGCCTCGATTGGCTCGATGCAGCAATTTGGTTGCTTGACTGCGGGAGAAGAATAAGAACAGAGAATTGGGAAGAGATAAGACTTTTGCCTTCCATCACAGTGAGGAGGTGTTTGGGGATTCACTGTGATGGATGTTTGTGTTTAATTGTGTGTTTTGTACCTCACCCCTCTTACAATCTAATTAGGTCAAGCTTTGCTAAACTTTCCTAAACACACTTCCACCCCATCTAAGCTCTTGGCAGTCCCAGACTATATTGGGAAGGTTAAAATCTGCTACTATGCAAATCCTATTAGTCTTGCCATTACCTACCATCTCCTAGCATATTTGTTCCTCTAATTCCCATTGACTATTTAGGGTTTATAGTATAATCCGTACAAGGTGATCATCCCATTTTAATTGCTCAGCTCCACCCATATAGCCTCACTGGACGATCCCTCAGTAGAAACTCTGTCTACTGCTGTGATGCTCTCTTTAATCGATAAAGGAACTCCCCCATCTACTTAATTGGTGAAGCAATTATACTTCCCTTTTCATCCCCATCTCTAACTTACCTGTACCATCTGTATCTCTGAACATTAAGATGCAAGTTGTGTCCCTCCTCAGCCAGGTTTCTGTATGACTATAATGCCCTAGTCATACATACCTATCTGCCTTGCCTGACAGGCAGCTGGCATTGAAATAAATGCAATCTAATTCAACCATCTTTCTTCACTCCCTGCAATGCTCATGTCTGACCTGTTTACTGAATCTGCTGTGTGGACTTCCACCCTCCCACCGACCTCACTAGCACATTAGATCTCACCCCCCTTACAATCTAGTTTAACCCTTCCTAGTAGCACTTGCAAGCATGATATTCATCCCCATCCATTTCAGATGCAACCCATAACTTTTGTAAAGTTTACTTTTGTCTCAGAAAAGATACTGATGGTCCAAAACTCTGAATCAATGCCCCCTGCACCAACTTCATAGCTATGCATTCATTTTTCTTATCTTTCTATTCCTCTCCTCACATACAGGTTGCAATGAGAGTAAGGTGGTATGTATTATTTACAGTGACTAGAAAGTCCAGGACCACATGGGCTCTGGCGATCCCGGGCTTATCCCAGCAGTTCAGACTTGGTCTCAAAGGAGGAGATGTCACAATGTCAGGCTTCTCTCTGCAGTTCACCCTTGGCTTGAAACAATGTGCTGACAATCTCTGTCTTATCCTGCTTGCTTTGACTATTTATGGGTGCAGTCTCTCACTGTCTGAAGGCAGGAAGAGGAACTGCCACTCAGGCTTGCAGAGGCCACTCAGTCTTAGCCTCCGTAGAGTCACTGGCCGTCTAGGGCTTCTTGACCACACGATGGCCTGGTCTTGACCACATGGTGGTGCTAGTTCTTTTGAGTTTTTCATAGTGGTTCCGTCTTCCTCAAAGGAACACAGCCAGTAGGGAGGCAACACACACTCTCACTCCTTTCTCTTCCTTCCTCTCTCCCTTATTTTATTCCCTTCCTCTCTCACTTATTTTTTCATGCTTACTTTTCCAAATCTTGCAGGAAGAGGATACCCTAAGACTAAAGAGGAACTGAGGAAAAGAAAGACCATACCTTATCCTGCCTTCTCTTCCCCCCCCCCTCTCCACGCTCTCTAAAGGACTTACCATAACTGTGCCAGCTGTCTTTTACCTTTGTGCGTGTGTGCGTGTGTGCGTGTGTGTGTGTGCGTGTGTGCGTGTGTGCGTGTGTGTGTGTCTGTGTGTGTCTGTGTGTGTGTGTGTGTGTGTGTGTGTGTATGTGTGCGTGTGTGTATATGTGTGTGTGTGTGTGTGTGTGTGTGTGTGTGTGCGCTTGGCAATGGCATCAACGCTTGATCCGCCTCGATAAGCGAGTGCCCTTGAGCACAGTCCAAATGTTTTTCTGGGACAGGCCCTTTATGTCAAGTGGAAACTCAAGAAATCATATCACAAAACTTCATACACTCACAGTCCTTATATTTTTCTCAGACGAAGTGGAGCAAATATTCACCAAGTTGATACTGGGTGACATTGTGAGGAGAAGTTGTATAGATTAGACTTGTTCTGTTTAAGCAGGTAAAGTTAAAGTATGATCCAGCATCTCTGGAGAGAAGGAATGGGTGACATTTCGGACCGAGACCCTTCTTCAGACTTAGTCTCAACCCAAAATGGCATCCATTTCATCTCTCCAGAGATGCTGCCTGTCCCGCTGAATTACTCCAGCTTTTTGTGTCTATCTTTGGTTTAAACCAGCATCTGCAGTTCCTTCTTACACCATAAACAGTAAAACAGTAAAGTGCTTGATTAGAAACATGTGGATCAGATACACAATGCTGTCACTGACCTATGTCACTTGTTGCAGCCAGAAATAGAGTTCCCATCTTTAGGTATGGCTCAGTCTAAGGTGAAGAAAGTGATATATTGCAAGACAATATTACTCCTACATCAAGCAGATTCAAAATATGTCATGTAAATTGACATTTTTTTCCAACTTTCACCAGCTAGAAATGTCCTCAATTTACCCCAAAACAGCAGTTTTTTTAGGTGGAAATTGACTATAACACAGCAATTTAATACACTTGTCTCAACATTACTTGTTCTTTACCAACCCTTTCAGTTCCCTCTAAGTCTTGGGTAAAGTTCACCCATTATTGCAAATTCCATTCTTCAAAAGTAACATTCCACAGCTGGAAGACATTTGCTCTTGTTGGATGTTTATACCTGTCCATAAGGATCGCACTTGAGATGTGAAATTCAAGGACACAAGACAAATTGCAATACATCATGGAGGAACCCTGGGATAGTTAAAGTGCAAGAAAAACAATGTGGCTCTTTGAAACGCACAATTGAAGAACTTACTCGTGATATAACTGTCAGATACAACTTTAGTGTGACCCACTGTGCTATTTTATCATTATTACAAGATATTTCGAAGCCAGGATTTCTTTCTATACTCCATTGGCAGACACAGCTCAATGTTGTTAATCTCAGCAAGTGCATTTCACTTGCACCTTGTGTCCTAAATTGTTCTGATCCAAATTTTGTTCAAATGCTTTTTTACTTTAGTATCTCTGTGTTTAAGAGGTAAGTTGTCTGCTTGGTACTGATTAATTTACAGAGAGTTCAGCTTCTCATTATTGATCTGTAGACACCATGTGATATTACTCAGATACTGTAAGTTCCAGTGTTATTTCAAGAAAGAATTAGCTTTTTTATCGTCCCTTATCACATTCTTTGTACAGCCAAGAAAGAATTACTTTCTGAAATATGGACATCTTGACAGACAGAGCAATCCAACAATCTCTCACAAATAAGATAAAACTGAGCCACAGTTTGTTTAGTGAGAAACGTTAGTATTACCACTCTTTAAGCTCCTGTCCCACTGTACGAGATAATTCAAGAGTTCTCCCAAGTTTTACCCTGATTCGAACTTGGAGAATGTCCGTAGCGGGTCCGTAGGAGTTCGTGGATGTCTCGTAATGGCTCGTAATGCTAACGGTAGGTACTCGGGACATCCGGTAACTCGTGACGTTTTTCATCCCTGCAAAATATGTCCATGAGTAAAAAATCATCGTGATGAAAAGAATTGTTACTTTTTATACCTACCATTAGCATTACGAGCTGCTACGAGACATCCATGAACTCCTACGGATCCGCTACCGACATTCTCCGAGTTCAAATCAGGGGAAAACTATGGAGAACTCTTGAATTACCGCGTACAGTGGGATAGGGGCTTTACTCTTGAAGTAATGGCATAGAACTTGTCAGAAAATCAGAGCAGTCACCCATACATGTTGCGGGGGTGGGGCAAGGGTCTTGAGATGTTTTGGGATGTGGAATTATTAGTGATTGGGGTGTGCTTGTAGGGCATCTGAGGGAGTGTTGAGAGGTATCTACCTGAGATGGACTACCTGTGCTAGGGTCATGAGTTGGGATCTTTAAGTTTCCTCACAAACATTGTGCTTCTGCATGTATGGTGTGTGCTACCCATTTTCGTTACACACTGAAGATCGGGCATGATGTGGGTGGTATTGATCACGATGACCTTGTTCCACTTGAGTGAATGAGTGGGATGCACGAAAATCATGTCATAGCATTATGCCGCACACAGAGAGCCACAACCTATCCCTGCCAACCAAGGTGCCTACCAAAGCTAGTTTTATAGTTCTATATTTGGCCTGTATCTCTGTAAACCTCTCATATGCAATGTACTTGTGCAAATCCGTTTTAAAACGTTTAATTGAGCCTGTCCCTACCACTTCCTCCAGCAGCTTGTTTCATACACCCACCACCCTTGTGCAAAACGTGTCCCTCAGTACCCACTTAAATCATCCCCCCTCTTCTTAAACCTACGCCATCTAGTTATAGTGTTATGGGGAAAAGACTGTCCAGTCACCTTGTGATTTTTGAACTGTCAGCCTCCTTCACTCCAGGGTAAACCATGGCAGTCTATTCATCTATTTTTATAACTCCTCACTAGTCCTGACGACAACCTTATGATACTTGGATATGGGTGTCACAGGTTAATGGGGAGTAGGCAGGAGAATGGGGTTAGGAGGGAGAGATAGATCAGCCGTGATTGAATGGCGGAGGAGACTTGATCGTCCAAATGGCCTAATTCTACTCCTGTCACATGATCTTATGATACTTAGCCACACCCTGTCTAGATTAATCACATCTTTTCTATACTATGGCAATGAGAACTCCTCTTGCTGCCGTCCCATTGGCATCTTATGCAGCTGTAACTTGATGCCCCAACTCTTGTACCCAGTGCTCTATTCGAGGAAGGCAAACACACCATACGCATCTTCACTACCTTGTCTAGCTGTGTTAACACTTTCAGGGGACTATGTACTTGTACCTCTCTGTTGTACAACACTGCACAGTGCCCTGTCATTCATTGTGTATGTTCTGGTCCTGGTTCACTTCCCAAAATGCATCATTTCATACGTTTGAATTACATTCTGGCCTTTGCCCACTTTCACAGTTGATCATGACCTTGTTGTAACCTTGGATTATTTGTTTTCTCTATCCACTGCACCACACATGTTGGTAACATCTGCAAACTTGCTAATCATACCATGCTCATCAGAATTGTTAATATAATGATTCAACAACAGTGGACCTAACACTGATCCCTGTGGCACATCACACCGCTGGTTACAGGCTTGCAATTCTCCATTGCCACTCGCCATTTTCCTTTATCATTGATAGTTTCTAACAATAGTTATCAAGGCTCAAAACAGTAACTGTGACTAACTGATGCCTAATGTAGCATTTCTAATGTGCTTCAGTAAAGCCAATTAACAGGCCAGGTTGGTTTCACTTGTGAGTGAGAAGCTGACAGGAGGAACAGCCTTCAGCATATGGGAGTGACTGTTCCTAATGTGCATAAAAGGCAGGCAGGTACAAGTGCAGCAGCTTACTGAGAGTGACTATGTTGGCAGAGGCTGTGTGTTGAGGGTAAATGCTGAGGCTTTGGTTTATTAGGCTTCAGTGAAGAGACTGAGCAGAGGGTGATGGTAAGATCTTGTTTTATTTTAATCTACCTTTGTCAGTATTGTACAGATGGCAGTTAGTATAGTTTAGTTTAGTCCAGTTTAGAGATACAGTGTGGGAACAGGCCCTTCAGCCCATTGAGTCCATGCCGACCACATTCACCCATACTAGTTCTATCCTACACACAATGGATAATTTACAGAAGCCAAAAATAACCTACAAACCTGCACGTCTTTGGAATGTGGGAGGAAACTAGAGAACCAGAGGAAACTCACACAGTTACAGGGAGAACGTACCAACTCCGTACAGACAGTACCCATAATCAGGATTGAACTCGGGACTCTGGCGCTGTAAGGCAGACATTCTATCACTGCCCCATTGTGCCACCCTTAGTGTACTAGTATGCTCTGCCTGCAGGAAGTGGGAAGTCGAGGAGATTTGAGGACTACACCCCATGTGAAGTGTGCCCAGTTTCAACTACCAACCGACTGGATGAGGGAACTGGAGTTGAAGCTAGAATGCCTTAGAAACATAGAAAATAGGTGTAGGAGTAGGCCATTCGGTCCTTCGAGCCTGCACCGCCATTCAATATGATCATGGTTGATCATCCAACTCAGTATCCTGTACCTAGCAATGTTACAAAATTTTGAGATTTAAAAAATCAAGTCTGCAATTTATCCCATCAGATAAAGCATAACAATAAGTTTAATTTGACACCAAATTCACTTTCATATCTCAAGTATTAAAAAAGTTATGACCATTTTCATACTCGGAAATTAGCATCTTGTTCCCTATTGATTTTCAATGGACATTACAAAAAAGCTGTGATCTTGGATAGTCAAACACCCGTAACTTGCTTAAGGAAAGATTAATATTTTTAAATAGCCTAAGTGTCCAAAGATTATTCACAAATAATTCACAATATAACATGATTTTTATATCTAATTTACATTAATTTATAGGCCAAATGGAAGGAATTTAGTGTTCAATTGCTGTAAATAAATGCCCATTTAAATCGGCTTTCTAGTGGGTTCATGTGGAACGCGCTGGTTTAGAACGTTGACATAGCGCTGGATTAGTGCCCTCAAATGCCGAGAAAAATACTGCGGGATATAAAAAGCCCAAAATGAACCACTCGCTATAGATAACTTGATATATAGGGTTATATATATGCCCCATTTAATGTAAAAATAAGGTACATACCTTTAATTGTTTGCTTTATAAAACCCTGGGGCTGCGAGAGGTTGCGGAATCAGAGAGTAATTTTAAACTATTAGAACTATATTATCGAGGCCTATAAAACTAATAATACCTTGCAGCGATTTTTCGTTAATGATTTACTAGGCTGAACATGTGCGATTAGTACAGCCTAGTAAAAATCGTGTTTAAAACCCGCCCCCTCCAAACAGCGCCAAAATCGCCGACATGGCTGAGGGCAGATTCCTAATGACGATTCAGGTAGGTTTTGTAACATACCTACTGTACCTGCCTTCTCTCCATACCCCCTGATCCCTTTAGCCACAAGGGCCACATCTAACTCCCTCTTAAATATAGCCAATGAACTGGCCTCAACTACCCTCTGTGGCAGAGAGTTCCAGAGATTCACCACTCTCTGTGTGAAAAATGTTTTCCTCATCTCGGTCCTAAAAGATTTCCCTCTTATCCTTAAATTGTGCCCCCTTGTCCTGGACTTCCCCAACATCGGGAACAATCTTCCTGCATCTAGCCTGTCCAACCCCTTAAGATTGTCCAAGCGAATGAGTGTGTCTCAGATAGGAAAGAGAGTAGGCAGATAGTGCAGGAATCCCAGGTGGCCAATCCCTCTAAGTATGTATATACTTTTGAATACAGTTGGGGAAAGGGGAATTGACCATTCGGAGGAGAACAGCAGCTGCCGGCAGGTCTGTGGCATCAAGTCTGGATCTGATGCACAGTGGGATAGGGTAAAGTCAGACAGGGCTATAGTGATAGGAGACTCATTAGTTAGGGACAGACTGGAGATTCTGTGGCAGCAAACATAGAAACATAGAAATTAGGTGCAGGAGTAGG
Source organism: Leucoraja erinaceus (assembly GCF_028641065.1). Lineage (NCBI taxonomy): Eukaryota > Metazoa > Chordata > Chondrichthyes > Rajiformes > Rajidae > Leucoraja > Leucoraja erinaceus. The sequence continues at coordinate 108,409,223 of NC_073380.1, forward strand.
CCATTCCCTTCGAGCCTGCACCGCCATTCAATATGATCATGGCTGATCATCCAACTCAGTATCCCGTACCTGCCTTCTCTCCATACCCTCTGATCGCCTTAGCCACAAGGGCCACATCTAACTCCCTCTTAAATATAGCCAATGAACTGGCCTCGACTTCCCTCTGCGGCAGAGAGTTCCAGAGATTCACCACTCTCTGTGTGAAAAAAGTTCTTCTCATCTCGGTTTTAAAGGATTTCCCCCTTATCCTTAAGCTGTAACCCCTTGTCCTGGACTTCCCCAACATCGGGAACAATCTTCCTGCATCTAGCCTGTCCAACCCCTTAAGAATTTTGTAAGTTTCTATAAGATCCCCTCGCAATCTTCTAAATTCTAGAGAGTATAAACCAAGTCTATCCAGTCTTTCTTCATAAGACAGTCCTGACATCCCAGGACATGAGTCGACTCCTTGGTGCCAGGGTCCAAGATGTCTCAGAGCGGCTGCAAAACATTCTTAATGGGGAGTGTGAGCAGACAGAGGTCATTGTGCACATTGGCACACATGAGATCAGTAGGAAAATCGATGAGATGCTAGTGTTAGTGAGAGAATGATTAGGAAGATGGGACGAATGAATGTGTGGCTAAGTGGGCGATGCAGGGGTCAATGATTCAGATTTCTGGACGATCGGGACGGGTGACATCCACAAGAGGGTTGGGTTGAACCTGAATAGGAGGGGGACCAATAATCTGGTGAGCAGGTTTGCTTGTGTTACTTTGATGGGTTTAAACTAAATTGGCAGATGGTCTGCGTCCAATGAATCAGTGACATAAGTGGGAAACTTGAAGTCAGTACAGAAGTCAACGTTGGCAAGTTTATAAAATGGGACCAGCAGGAGCATGGCAGGGAGCAAGGAAAACTGTTGGACTAAATTACATTTATTTCAATGCTAGATCCCTTAAATTGTTGATATTCTTCGTAGACCCGATTTTGTTTTGCTTTCTTTTTTTCTCTTTTTTTATTTTGTTTTATTTTAATTTTTTTGTTTTTATATATACAAGCTCTCTTTTAAACACTTAACTATACTTACATAGAGACCAGGGAGGTCTATACCCAATGTGTATTTTGACACTGGACTCATACTTAGGTTATACTTGTTATTAATGTAATCCTGATCTCTATGTATCAATATCATTCTTATGTTTATCATTATCATTATTGTTTTGTTTTTGCTTTTGAAAAAAAATAATAAAAAGATTTTAAAAGAAAGAAAGAAAATGTTAGATCCCTGACAGTTAAGGTAGATGGTCTCAGGGTGTAGATAGGTATGTGTGATTGGGGCATTATAGTCTTTAAGAAAACCTGGCAAAGAGAGTGACAGGACTGACAGCTTAATGTTCCAGTGTACATGTGCTACATGTGAGATAGAGGTAGGGGCAAAAGGGGAGAAAATTACTGATTAAGCAGAACATCACAGCAACAGCCTGTGTTGATCTACTGAAGGATTGTCCCATGAAGCTCTATGGATGGAGATAAGAAATAAAAATGAGATAATCATCTTGATGGGATTGTACTATAGTAGCAATGTTACATAGAAACATAGAAAATAGGTGCAGGAGGAGGCCATTTGACCCTTTGAGCCAGCACCGCCAATTCATTGTGATCATGGCTGATCGTCCCCTATCAATAACCCGTGCCTGCCTTCTCCCCATATCCCTTGACTCCACTAGCCCCTAGAGCTCTATTTTGACCAGGACAAGGGGTCACAGCTTAAGGATAAGGGGGAAATCCTTTAAAACCGAGATGAGAATAACTTTTTTCACACAGAGAGTGGTGCATCTCTGGAACTCTCTGCCACAGAGGGTAGTTGAGGCCAGTTCATTGGCTATATTTAAGAGGGAGTTAGATGTGGCCCTTGTGGCTAAGGGAATCAGGGGGTATGGAGAGAAGGCAGGTACGGGATACTGAGTTGGATGATCAGCCATGATCATATTGAATGGCGGTGCAGGCTCGAAGGGCCGAATGGCCTACTCCTGCACCTAATTTCTATGTTTCTATGTTTACTCTCCCTTAAATCCATCCAGTGACTTGGCCTCCACTGCCCTCTGTGGCAGGGAATTCCACAAATTCACAACTCTCTGGGTGAAAACGTTTTTTCTCACCTCAATCTTAAATGACCCACCCTTTATTCTAAGACTGTGGCCCCTGGTTCTGGACTCGCACAACATTGGGAACATTTTTCCTGCATCTAGCTTGTCCAGTCCTTTTATAATTTTATTTGTTTCTATAAGATTCCCCCTCATCCTTCTAAACTCCAGTGACTACAAGCCTAGTCTTTTCAATCTTTCCTCATATGACAGTCCCGCCATCCCAGGGATCAATCGCGTGAACCTACGCTGCACTGCCTCAATCACAAGGATGGCCTTCCTCAAATTAGGAGACCAAAACTGTACACACTACTCTAGATGTGGTCTCACCAGAGCCCTATACAACTGCAGAAGAACCTCTTTACTCCTATACTGAAATCCTCTTGTTATGAAGGCCAACATTCCATTAGCTTTCTTCACTGCCTGCTGTACCTGCACACCAACTTTCAGTGACCGGTGTACAAGGACACCCAGGTCTCGCTGCACCTCCCCCTTACCTAACCTAACCCCATTGAGATAATAATCTGCCCCCATGTTTTTGCTGTCAAAGTGGATAACCTCACATTTATCTATATTATACTGCATCTGCCTTGCATCTGCCCACTTACTCAACCTGTCCATGTCACCCTGCAACCTCCTAACATCCTCTTCACAGTTCACACTGCCATCCAGCTTTGTGTCATCCGCAAACTGGCTAGTGTTGCTCCTAATTCCCTCTTCCAAATCATTAATATATGTGGTAAACAGTTGCATAGACTTACTCTTAGACTTAGACTTAGACTTAGACTTAGACTTAGACTTAGATCCTTTATTTGTCATTCAGACCTTTCGGTCTGAACGAAATGTCGTTGCCTGCAGTCATACATATAATAATAAACAACAAAACACACAATAAACACAAATTAACATCCACCACAGTGAGTTCACCAGGCACCTCCTCACTGTGATGGAGGCAAAAATCTTAGGGTTACTGTCTCTTCTCTCCTCTTCTCCTTCTGCGCTGAGGCGATACCCCACCGGGCGATGGGAAGTCAGTCCCGCGGCTCACCGAGCTCCGTGAACGGGCCAGTTCAAGCTCTGCGACCCGGGGGTGGTCAAAGCTGCCGCCCTCCAGTCCAGCGGAATTGTCACGGGAGCTTCGGAAAACAGGCACTAGCCTGTGACCTGCGAGCTCCCAACGATGTCGTCCGCTGGCCCGCGGCCGAGCCCCGGATTCAGGTCGCCACCGCCAGAACGCCGCCTCAGCTACCGGAGCACCGTCTCAGCCCCGAGTCGGGCCGCCCTCACCGGAGCACCGCCTAAGCCCCGTGCCGGGCCGCCCTCACCGGAGCGCCGTCCCAGCCCTGAGTCGTGCCACTGCCACCGGAGCGTCTCAGTCCCGCGCCGGGCCGCACTCACCGTGCGCCGTTTTAGCCCCGAGTCATGCCGCTGCCACTGGAGCGCCCAAACGCCACCACAGCTCGAAGACGGCCAGCCTCGCGTTGGTGAGTCCTGACTAGCTCTGCTTCCGGAGCCTCGAGGTCGGTCGCAGGTTGGAGGCCGCCAGCTCCGCCATTAGGCCTCAGCGCAGACGGAGGCAGAGAAGGGGGTATACGACAGAAAGAGTCGCATTCCCCCGAAGGGAGAGACGGAAAACCATGTTTCAGCCCCCCCCCCCCCCCCACGCATAACACAACCTAATAACCAAAAATGTAACTAAACAAGACAAAAAAACAACAACAAAAAAGTAAAAACAGACGGACTGCAGGCGAGCCGCAGCCATTCAACAGCGCCGCCACTTCCGGAACACAACACCAAGCCTTGCGGCACTCCACTCGACACTGCCTGCCATTCTGAAAAGGACCCGTTCACTCCTACTCTTTGCTTCCGGTCTGCCAACCAACTTTCTATCCATGTCAACACCCTACCCCCAATACCATGTGCTCTAATTTTAGTCACCAGTCTCCCGTGCGGGACCTTATCAAAGGCTTTCTGAAAGTCTAGATACACTACAACCACTGGCACCCATTCATCCATTCTACTTGTCACATCCTCAAAAAATTCCAGAACATTAGTCAAGCATGATTTCCCTTTCATAAATCCATGTTGACTTGGACTAGTCATTTTACTGATATCCAAATTATTACCTCTGTAATAATTATCTCCAGTTACAAAATTTTGAGATTTAAAAAATCAAGCCTGCAATTTATCCCATCAGATAAAGCATAAAAAGAAGTTTAATTTGACACACAATTCACTTTCATATCTTCAGTATTTAAAAAGTTATGGCATTTTCATACTCGGAAATTAGCATCTTGTTCCCAATTGCTTTTCCATTGACTTAACACAAAAGTTGTGATCAAGGACAGTCAAATGCCCATAACTTTCTTAAAAATTACGAGAACTGAAAGAAATTTTCAGTTATTATAGGTTGAAGTATTCTGAAACAAATATGAAACAATCTTACTTGGATGACCTGAAATTAAAGCATATAATTAGTTAGTTACCTAATTTACATAATTCAATTACTAGATCTAAACATCTATCCATTTCTTAAGAAAAGGTTAACATTTTTAAATAGCCTGTGTCCAAATAACATTCACACAAGAATTCACAATAAAACATGATTTTTAAATCTCATTGTCATGAATTTATAGGTCAAATGGAAGGAATTTAGTGTTTAATTCCCATAAATTAATAGCCATTTAAATCATCTTGCGAGTAGGATTTTGTGGAACGCGATCGTTTGGAATGTTGCGGTTTGCGGTGAATTTAAACCCCATATCAGCAGGAAATACACTACCAGTTCGTATGGGGCCTAAATCACCTTTTCGCAACATAAAACTTGGATTAAAGTCATCGTAAGAGGCAAGTTTATATGTAAAATTAACGGCTTACCTTTATTTGTCCCGTACGGGAGATCCATCCTGTTGTCGGCGTTGACGGCGTTAGAAGTCGATTTTTATTTTACTCCAGGCATTAAATTGTCCAGCGATGTTTTATAAAAACTTCAGAGAACGGATGTCGGAGTGATTTTTCTTCACCAGCTGAACAGGCTGAGAAGGATCGACTCCGACAGGAAGGAGAAAAAGGCATTTAAATCCCGCCCCCCCCTCTCAAAGGCGCCAAAGTCGCGCACACGGCCAGCGCCGCTGAAGGTAAGTTTTGTGACATACCTAACTATAGGCCCCTGAATAGTGAACAGATGAACAGGAATGCCAGGAGAATGAAAACAACTGCAGAACTAACAGGATTGTCATTGTAGGAGATCCAAACTTTCCCAATATAGACTTTGACTGCCATAGTAGGATGCAATTTGTTAAGTTTGTTCAGGAAGGTTTCCTCAAGCAATATGTAGAGAGCTCTACAAGGGAGAGGCAAAGCCTAACCTACTTTTAGGAGCATGGCTGGACAAGTGACTATGTCAATTGGTGAGCCTTTTGGGAGCAGTGACCACAATTCTATTAGTTTTAACGTCATTATGGAAATGGAGAGGGATGGTTCACAAGGTAAATTATTTAATTAGGGCAGAGCCAACTTTAAAATGTTGATAGCCATGCTGCTGGACAGATGCCATTAAGCTGAACAGACAGCATGCAAATACAAATGGGACAGCATTTACAAGGATGATGGCAGGATCAAGTGCTTGATGTTGGGCAGGCAAGGACTAGAGGGCCTAAATTTAAGATGAGGGGGGAAAAGATTTATTAGGAATCTGAGGGGCAACATTTTCATACAGAGTGCGATGCGCGTATGGAACAAGCTGCCAGAGAAACTAGTTGAGGCAGTACAACATTTAAAATACATCTGGACAGCTACATTGTTAGGGTAGGCTTAGATGGGTGTGGGCCAAATGCTCGCAAATAGGACTAGCTTAGATGGGTATTTGTTTAGCATGGACAAGTCAGACTTAAGGACCTGCTTCAAAGCTGTATGACTTATGACTCTAAACACAGTATAATAATTGTGTACAGATTTATTTTCTGCAGCTTCAATACTTTCTGATGAAGGCCATACCTCTTGGTATGGAGGGTGGCGGAGGAGTTTATCTTTCAACGATTATCTAATAATGATAGATTTTACCTGTCACTTGGATGATTTTCTAATTAGGGAGCTAATGGAAGAACATCTGCCTGCTGTAAATAGCTTCCACCAGGCTTGACACAGACCAGGACCTCTTTTAGAAGTTGGCTTACCTCCAAGTCAATCCATTTCAATTTATCCCTGCATAAGGAGGTGAGGATGGAATGATAGAGTCTTCACAAATGGTTTGGAAATAGCAAAGTTGAATGTCAATCTCTAGGCCACCCAGGGAAAAGTCATAAGGGGATTTAAAACAATATTTTCTCTAATCTCTTATTATAAAAACATTGGGGATAAGGATGAAAGCTGGTTCACTCACAGTCAAAAGTTACCCAATTGGGTGAAGAAGCATCTCTTTGCCTCTCAATTGACAAGGAGAGGTGGGCCACCTTGTGCATGGATATAATTGGCATCCACGGCAGGTGGTCACTTGGAGAAACACTGCCCAGTCCATTATCGGTTCTGGCCTCCCTACCATCGAGAGGATCTATTGCAGTCGCTGCCTCAAAAAGGCTGCCAACATCATCAAGAACCCACATCATCCTGGCCACACACTCATCTCTCCGCTACCATCAGGTAGAAGGTACAAGAGCCTGAAATTTGCAACATCAAGGTTCAGAAACAGCTTCTTTCCCACCGCCATCGGATTATTAAACACAACTTCAAATAAACTCATATATATAACAGCCTATTGCACATTATCTTAGTATGTGTGTATATATACTGTATATTTTATGGTATATGGTCACACTGATCGGATCTGTTCTGTATTTATGCCTACAATATTCTGTTGTGCTGCAGCAAGCAAGAATTTCATTGTCCTATCTGGGACACATGACAATAAACTCTCTTGACTTGACTTGACAAGTGCTCATACGATAAACCTGCAGGGAAATATTTAACCATAATGAGAATTCCACGTAGGTTGAAAATATTTTCTTAAACAATTTTCCTTTCTGTGCCTCCGTAGTTATAAAAACCGGTGATAGAATTTTATCATCACAAGTAGTATACCAAGATTTTATATGTATTTATGATATTTGATATGCAATGCATTTTTAATGTAATGTTGCCCCTTGTCTGGACCTTGAGTCCGAAATAAAGTTTATTATTATTATTATTATTATTATTATTATTATTATCAAAACCTTGCACAGCCTGAAAGATCAGTCGGAGATCCTGGAAACCACAGTTTTATCTGTTTAACCCCCTTGGCTGCACCTGTTAGATTGAGTGTTTGCACTGAGTGTGTTAGGCTTGTGCAAGTAGATTGTCATGGGACATTTTATTGCAGTAAATGCCTTTATAAAATCTACATATGATTGTCAACTGATCCTGATCTACATTACCTGCTAGTTGCACTCGTTAAACTTCCTTGAATTTGCCACTGTTCACCTTGCGTATAATGTTTTGTCTGTGCCTGATCATATACTTATTAACATGTTTCCTGAAATAAGGAAACCGATCCTGTGCACAGTATTTCCCTTCAGTACCTTACATAATTGAAGCATGCCCTCTGTTCATTTGTTAGAATCTATTATTAAGGAACTGGTCACCAGGTACCAGCAAAAGGAGGGAGATTCATTTGGGAAACATGTTTATGCAGTGGATACATTTCAGATGGTTTACAAGACTAGTACTGGAATAGGCAGGTTGTCATATGAGGATGGGATGGACAGAACTTGTATGTTTTGAAATTTAAAGGAGTGAGAACAAAATTCCCCATTTAAGATTCTACAGGTGGGGTAAATGTGGAGTAGATGTTTTTCCTTGTGAGAGAATCTAGAACTATAAAGAAATAAGAGGTTGTTCACTTAAGATATTGGTGAAATTTTGTTTCCTTGCAAGGATTCTGAATCTTCGCATCTCTCTTCCTCAAAGAGCAGAAGCTTCAAGCAGTTTTAAAGCAGATGTAAATAGATAAATAAAAATGAGGAAATACTGGAAACACTCAGTCTGACTGTGGAAAAAGAAATCGAGTTGAGACTGTGTTTCAGAATCTGAAACATTAGCTCTGTTTCATTTTCCACAGATGCTGCCTGGACAGCTGAGTGTTTCCTGCACCTGCTGTTATATTTGAGGGTTAAAGGATAACTAGGGTAGAGGAGAATATATAGCTGAGTTTATAATCAGATCACCCACGATCTTAATAAATAGCAGAAGAGGCTTGGGGCATGGCTAGGATTGTGGCAAGCAGCCAACTCCTGCTCATAATGCAAATCCAATCTTCTCTGTTGAATATATCCGATATATAAAAATGATGTGTTTTTACTTAATGTTGCTGGTATCTATAAGACGTTACTGTTGTTTAAGTCCATATAGCACATTTTCTGTGTTTCTGTTCTATGCTGTCTAGAGAAAATACTGCTGTGAAGCCACATTGGAATGAAAATGCTAAAACATCTATACTTGGTCCAAATATGCATGAATAGATCCCAATTAGTGCAACCTTGAGCAGAGGTCTCCCGGATGCTTGCTGACATTTTGTAATGACACAGATGGCCATATGGAACTGGGAGTGTGATGCGTACAAGCAAAGATGAGGAACAGGTGATTTGATATCGGTATTAATAATGACATGTAAAATTAGTTGCAATTTACTTAAATTGATGATGGGAGAGGTTGATTGGAAGAGTAAAGTCAGCCTAAAAATATTAAATATTGCAGATGGTCCAAATGTGGATAGATATTGGTTTAGAAAGTACTGTAGTTGTTTTCTCCAGCTGGTACAGAGACAATACAATGTGTTTTCTTGTCATAGAATGAATGTAGTTAAACCAGGACAGCTCTGTTGGATGTACTCAATGGGTCAGGCAGCATCTGTGAAGGCAAATGGACATCATATTTTGGGTTGAATCTCTACCACTGGGCTAGTTTGTCCATTTCCCTCCACAGATGCTTCATGTTCATTTCCTGCCACAAATGCTGCCTGACTTGCTGAGTTCCTCCAGCAGATTTTTTTTTTCTCAATATTCCAGCATCTGCAGTTAATTGTGTCTCCCTTAGTTTTGTGCAGGTGTGCTAATTATACCTTTTTACATTTCAAATTAAATTGATGACACCAAAGTACATTACTGGCAGGTCAGAATCCTATTACCTACAGTATGTGCACTTGGAAACTTCCATTGATGTTTGGAGATGTTTCAAATAAGGTTTAAACCATTGCTGAAATCACCCACAGTTGTAAAGTGGGAAAGTAGTAGGGATCTGGCAGGAACGAATGATGGAAAGTCAAGAGTAATTGTCATATGCACCAGGAACGGGCCAATGAAATTCTTACTTGCTGTACCTTTTACAGGCAAATTAATGCAACAACACAACAAATAAATATACAATGAACAATAATACAATAAATCATGAAGTATACTAGTTATACTAGATGGACAATAGTGCAGTGGCAGATTATTATATCATTCAAGAGATTGCTCCCTCTAGCCACCTAGGAGACAGCATTGGGTGAGGAGAATGTTTTATGCATGTGAGCTCTCCACGAGACTTTCAGAGCTTTTCAAAAGATAAATCGTCATTACACAATCTTTTGATTAATAGTTTATTCATTGTTGAAGAAAAACAGTAAGATATTCATCCAACCTTCTTCTTTGACTCGTACACTTTAAACTTCTTCAAACTCCAGCTTATCGCTTTTAGACATTAGAAAACTCCTCATGCCTCAGCATAGCTCCACATGGTCGAAGGATATTCCTTCCGACCATGTTGGCTCCAACACTAAAACTAAACTGCTAACAGCTTCAGCGCAAAAAACCCAGCAGCAAACACACCTCCAACTACGTAATAAATCTCACCCACATAATTATAGGCTGGCAAAATTTAAAGGCAAATGCCATAATTTATGACAAAATAAAGCCAAATGGCCACTACATACCGGCCCATAATTGTTCCGAGTATATAATGAGGCAATTAATAATAAACATCAAAAAAGTAGCCATGAAGGCTTAACATGTATCAAAAGCAAAAAGTAGCATGCATTATATAATTGCATTCAGAATTCTTCAGTGATCCTTCCATGTTCATCTTCGCCTTCTAGAAACAAGCAAAACTTGGTTATTGGTCTTATTAAAACATTGTTTTTAGTTTAAAGTCGTACCGTGCGCACCAAACCTTTAACATCAGGCATGTTACCCAGTATATAGTTCAAAACACAAAAGTCCAAAGTTTTGATAGAATGAAACTTCTCCCTCCATGTCCGATCAACTCATGGATGTGTTGTAACAATAATGTTGAAGTGTGAAAATCCTTCGAGGGTTTTTAGCAATCACGTTCAGTGTGATGTTTTGTTTAATTTCCGGATCATTAGCAGAAATTTTAAATTTCAGCTCAAGTTTTGGCCATTCTCTGTCTGGCTTGTAGGGAGACTGGTACATTGATCCATCGCTTATTGCTTAAGAAGTGGTCTGTTGTCAGTCCTCTAGAAGCCTCATCCACAGGATTTTCTTTTGTGTTAACATATTTCCATTGTGAAACATTAGTAGCTCCCAAAGCTCTTTCCATTGGCAAATTGCCTTTGTCCAAATCCAACTATCTGCTCTCCTTGACTCTATTATCTGGTGGAATGCTTTCCAATACAACACGATTGTTGCTGATCCACTTGGAAAGCGTGAATCCTCCCTTACTGCAGAGGGAAGTCAGATGTTTTTCCATTTGAATTGCTTCCTGCTCAGTAGACATGGATTTTACACATTGATCATGGGGAACAAGGACATGGCAGACCAATTGAATAACTACTTTGGTTCTGTCTTCACTAAGGAAGACATAAATAATCTGCCGGAAATAGCAAGTGACCGGGGGTTAAATCAGATTGAGGAACTGAGTGAAATCCAGGTTAGCCGGGAAGTGATGTTAGGTAAATTGAATGGATTAAAGGCTGATAAATCCCCAGGGCCGGATAGGCTGCATCCCAGAGTACTTAAGGAAGTAGCCGCAGAAATAGTGGATGCATTTGTGATAATTTTTCAAGACTCTTTAGATTCTGGAGTAGTTCCTGAGGATTGGAGGGTAGCTAATGTAACCCCACTTTTTGAAAAGGGAGGGAGAGAGAAAACGGGGATTACAGAGCAGTTAGTCTAACATCGGTAGTGGGGAAAATTCTGAGTCAGTTATTAAAGATGGGATAGCAGCACATTCGGAAAGTGGTGAATTCATTGGACAAAGTCAGCATGGATTTATGAAAGGTAAATCATGTCTGACGAAGCTTATAGAATTTTTCGAGGATGTAACTAGTAGAGTGGATAAGGGAGAACCAGTGGATGTGTTATATCTGGACTTTCAGAGGGCTTTCGACAAGGTCCCACATAAGACATTAGTATACAAACTTAAAGCACACGGTACTGGGGGTTCAGTATTGATGTGGATAGAGAACTGGCTGGCAGACAGGAAGCAAAGAGTAGGAGTAAACGGGTCCTTTTCAGAATGGCAGGCAGTGACTAGTGTGGTACCGCAAGGCTCAGTGCTAGGACCCCAGCTATTTTACAAATTTACGAGAGGCCCGGGGAGCCGTTGGTGAGATGAAGTTTTGCCCATCTTTAGCTACGTGCTAGTTCCAATGGGCGTTCAAAGCCATGAAATCTGATGGTCCTCGGTGGTGGAATTGATCCAACTGATGACTCACTTTGAGCAGTTCCTCTCAAACCAGAGTTCATCACATCCGATGCTGTAGAAGCTGCATCTTGAACCCTCACTTTCCATTATCTCCTTCTTTGATTTGACCACCACCATCTTTGTGGCTAGTTCCAGCTGTTCTTTTTGTTTCCTCATCTCTTCTTTCAGTTGTTCTTCTTCTCGCTCAATCCCATGTTTCTTCTCCAAGGCATCCGCTTCTATTGAAAGAGCAGCTAGATCAGCTTCCATTCCCAATCGAGCAGAGGCCCTTGATGCTGAACTGGCTATAGAGCCAGATTTATGTCTTGATCTTCGTGTAGATACATTCAATATACTATCGTGTGGTGTAATCTCCTCAGCACCTTGTTGCGTAGCACTTCCAGCTGTTGAGTGCGTAAGTTGTGATATCATTTCAGATAAACGCTCCTCCACCTCATCCATGAAACTTCGAATAACTTCAGCCTTTCTTCCCCACACTGGGTGCATCATTCACGTTCTTCCAGAGGCGGCTGTGAACACAGCAGTACATTTTGTTTCTCTCCAACCTCATGGCAGAGGTTGCATAGTTAAACCAGATTAAATCATACTTTCTTTGCATTCTTATCTCATTCCATTAGTTTCTTCTGTTTTTCAATTGATTTGGTAACCTGTTTCCATAACTTGTTTCTCTTCATCTGTGTTTCTTTCAGTTAGGCAGCTTGGGCCTTATCTGCATCTTCTAGATACTTTAGCCTGGCTCTGCCACCTTGTGGTTCTTCTGACTCACCTGCTCCACGGGTTTAAACAGGTCTTGGCAGATTGCCAAATCTTTAAATTGGACGAACAAAGACTTCTTCAATTTGCTTCAGTCTTATCGATAAACATTAAGCAGAATGTTCCAAAACATTAAATAAGAAACTGTAACAAACTGGACTTTTAGACAACAGCCAAAATCTTTTCGAAGTTATTGATGACTTTAGTTCCGAAAGAATGTGTCAAGCCTCGACTTCAAAACAAATCAAGGATGGGCACTTGTATCTCTCGAGACTGAACTGAAAAACAAACTTTTTGGCTATTTTCCAAACTAGCAGAACAAGCTTTTAAATCACAATTCAGAAGCCGTTCGAATTAAAGCGTTCCAGCTTTCAAATTCAATACAGTATAATAGTCAATCTACTAACGATTCCGTGTTAAAGTCTTCAATCTTCAGATAAGTCGTGTACCTGCTGTTGATAAATCTCTAAGCCGAGATCTATTGTCTTCAGTTCCTCTTCTGGAACCGGATCTTCTGGCCAAACCTCTCCAGAGATCCAGGCCTTATCTTCTGTTCCTCTTCTTTGGGACATGGGTCTCACCTCCTGTCTGTGAGGTATCCTTTGACTTGATGCAGTGGCAGATTATTATATCATTCAAGAGATTTCTCCCTCTAGCCACTAAGGAGACAGCATGGGGTGAGAAGAATGTTGTTTTACGCAAGTGAGCTCTGCACGAGACTTTCAGAGTTTTTTGAAAGATAAATCTTCATAACACAGTCTTTTGATTAATAGTTTCTGTATTGAAGAAAAACAGTAAGATATTCATCCAACCTTTTACTTTGGACTAATCTTCGTCAAACTCCAGCTTATCGCTTTTAAACTTTAGAAAACTCCTTATTTCTCAGCAAAGCGCCACATGGTCGAAGGATATTCCTCCCTATCACGTCGGCTCCAAAACTAAAACTAAACTGCTTACAGCTTCTGTGCAAAAGATTCAGCAGCAAACACGCCTCCGGCTACGTAATAAATACCACCCACATAATTACAGGCTGGCAATATTTAAAGGCAAATGCCATAATTTATGACACACAAAATAATGGTAAATGGCCACTACAAATAGTGCAAACCGAAATATGTAGTAATGGTGGGTATTTGGAGTAGAGGAATACCCCTGTCCCCTGCCTCCATCCATGGTCTGGATGTGCAGTTTACCAGGACATACAGTAACTGACCTTGTTCTCACAAATCTATATGGCGCAGCTGCATATGCCAATGACTGCAATGGTAGGAAGCACCACCGCACAATCCAAACAAGACAAAGTTAAAATGTGTTATTGAAGTCACCATCTATTGTGTTGTATGGATCTGCTATTGCAGTAACACGATTCAGAAAAGATGTGTTAGCTGGGTATCAATGGAGTGCTGTGAATCAATTGAACAGCAGAACTGTATTCAGCCAGAATCTGCCGCCCGATCACCTGGCATATACATTAATCTGCAGTATCAAGTTTGATGCCAATGAAATCAAATAATTGAAGAACAGAATAGATTGAATTCCTGCCTCTTTATGAGCATCATTTACACTGCTGAACCTGGAGCAAGTTTTAAGAAAAGTACTAATCTTGTGTAATGAAGTTATTGTTTTGACCAAAACATTTGGAGTATAGTGAGCAATTTTGGGCACCATACCTGAGGAAGGATGTGCTGGCCCTGGAGAGGATCCAGAGGAGGTTTACACGCATGGTCCCAGGAATGAGTGAGTTAACTTGTGATGAGCGTTTGACGGCACTGGGTCTGTACTCGTTGGAGTTGAGAAGAATGAAGGCGGACCTCATTGAAACTTACCGAATAGTGAAAGGCATGGATAGAGTGGATGTGGAGAGGATGTTTCCACTAGTGGGAAGTCTAGGACTAGAGGTCATAGCCTCTGAATTAAAGGATGTGGAATTATTTGCTGCAGAATGCTGTCAATGGATATTTTTAAGGCAGAGATGGATAGATTCTTGATTAGTATGGGTCAGGCTCTATTTTTTATGGGGAGAAGGCAGGAGAATGTGGTTAGGAAGGAGATATAGATCAGCCATGATTGAATGGTGGAGTAGACTTGATGGGCCCGAATAGCCTAATTCTGCACCTATGACTTATGACATAGAAACATAGAAAATAGGTGCAGGAGGAGGCCATTCGGCCCTTCAAGCCAGCACCGCCATTCATTGTGATCATGGCTGATCGTCCCCTATTAATAACCCGTGCCTGCCTCCTCACCATATCCCTTGACTCCACTAGCCCCCAGAGCTCTACCTAATGCTCTATCTAACATAAGTTAGATAAACATAAAACATTTGTCAGATCAGGATGATTCTGAGCCAAACACATAGATGTTACCACAAATAACACGCACAAGCACCTCTACTCACTTCGAAATTTAAAGAGATTTGGTGTTGCCGAATATTCTAAACATTTACAGATGTATTGTGGAAAGTATCTTGACTGATTACATCATGGTTCTATCATCAAAGACCTTAATCACCTGGGTTATGACCTTTTCTCGTTGCTACCATCGGGCAGGTGACACAAAAGGCTAAATTCCGACACCACCAATTTCAGGGACGGCTACTTTCCAACAACCATCAAATTCTAGAACCTATCTGCACAACCTTGATCACGTAACACCACAGAACATCTGCTGCACAACCATGAACTTGCTTCTTTTTCTAATTGATTTTGCAATGACGTCTTGTTTTTTGCAGTCTTTCTTTTAGAAATGTTATGTATAATTTGTATATAATTTATTTTTATTTTATTTTATTTTTTTTTTTTTTTTTATTTTTTTTTTTTATTAGAAGTACAGTAAATTACAGTAATACACATCACATATATCTTATTACATTTGTTGTACCACTTCATTTTTCGAGCTTTAAAAAAGGTAGAAATAAAAGAAGTAAGGAAAGTGAGCAAGAGTCGTGAAGGTGCAGGAACGTGTTGGGAAAAGAAAGCCCATTAGGGAAGAAGTTAGAGAAGGAAGTAAAGAAAGGAAATAGACCCTAGAAAGAAAAGAAAAAAAAGGAGAAACAATCGCTCTATTATAACACAAAACTCCGCAAAAAAGGATATACCAACCGAGTTTTTTGGGGGGTTTTTACCCCCCGTTACCAGATCCTGGTACCATTAATTTTTTTAATTACTATTGCACCTATTTGTATATAATTTATGTATAATATTTTTATGTTGATGCAAGCAAGACTTTTCATTGTACTTGTACCTGACTGTAATTGTGCACTTGAATTGGTGTAGGAGCAGCATTGATGTAGCAGAGAAAATAGTTGGAGAAATGGGCCCGAGAAAGACTATTCCATGTATCCCATATAAAGTTGCTGTAGCTTGGGTTATGTTTGTGCCAATAGCTGCACATTTGATCTGGAGTTGATCAATCTGAAGAAATATTCAGCCAGGCAAATTAATGTGTTGGGGGAGGGGAATAGATTGGGTCTTTGTTCAAGGAATAAGTGAAGGGCTCAGACCCTCCTGCTGTGGGATGGCAGTGTAATGGGATTGTACATACATGATGAAGTTGAACAGCTTGGGGCCACAGAATTGAATGATGTCAGAATGATAGTTGTAAATGGGTAGGTAATAAACCAGGCCAGAAAGGGTGGAATTAAGATGGTAGGAAACAGTTTAGTGGGGCAAGAACAGGCTAAAACCATGTTCTAACTAGACAATGCTACTAATGGGTCATGGACAGAAGGTAGCATGGGCATTACGGATCTGGGCACTACAAAGTTGAAACCGTGAGGGAAGATATTTAAGGGAATGTGGTTTGTGAGTGTGTGGGAGACAATGGCCTGAAACTTGATGCTGGGATCTTGGTCCAGGAGGAGGGTGGAGGTATGTCGTGGATGTGTATGAGGGATGATATTTGTCCTCAGATGGCAACAACACCAGTTGACAGGTTTAATAATGATGCAAGGATTGGTTCTTCATGAGCCAAGTGCTACAAGGTCTAGGGCAGTAGGTTAGAATGAGTGATGGGAGTGGAAAAGTGAAGGCGGCCAATGTTTTATCAGTAGTTAGCAATGAATAAAACAAGAGACCCAAATGGAAGGACCGTGTGGATTGTGAGCTCTGGAGATGGGAGAATGGATCTGCAGGGGTAAGGATTTTTGGACTAGACCTGGGATATCCACAGGTGCATCCACTTCCTCCACCACAAAGTGCAGCATCTTGTCAACCACCTGACAGGAGCAATGAAACTTCACAGTAGAACAATGAAGCTCTCATGAAAGACAAGCACAGAGGAGGTTCAGTTGAATTTGCAAAGGTTCGTTCAGCTGTTATTATTTTGGCCAAAATGAATGAGCTTTTAAGTTCTGACCTTTACGTTTTATTTCATTTTGCATGCTGAATAAAGCACTCCTTTGAAGGTTTGAAATGTCATGTTACATAAATAAATGGTGCAGAGAAATGAATGGACCTATTCAACTGAAAGAGACTAATCCATTGTATAACAGTACCTTTTTGTAATTTAAAACACCAGAATCAGTCTTTGCAACAAGGGATGGAGATGACGGATGATTGAGATATAGGTGATAAGGTGTTTGCATTCATCATTGTAAAAGGTAATGCAAGAGTCCTAACTTTGAAGGTTGATCTATAGCTGATGTCTGTACCCATTAATGGGGAAAGTCACAATTGTCTCTCATTACATAACGGCACAGAAATGTAACTGCACCTATGGGAGATTCATAGACACTGACCTTGACCCTGATCCCAGATGTCCATCTCTGATAAACAAGGTGATGGCCATACACTGCTGGTGAATTGATAGCTTAACGTAGTCATGTAATAGCAGTATCTGCCCTCACGACAACAAAAGCAAACCTGAGACAACACTGAAGCTTAACAGTGTCATTCTGTTCATGGGGAGAGAATGCACACCATGTTGTCTCAGGTTTGCAGTGCTACTTACGATATTTACCAAAATATTCTGCAGGGTGACTGCTGGTGCATCACCTGTATTCACCGCAGTGGCTGATTACAGATCACCGAGACCAGCTTAGATCACAGTGCTGTGACACCAGATACAGATAAAGCTTTGAAATTTCATGTTACATAAATAAATGGTGCAGAGGCTCTGATAATTATCTGCCAAAGTTAGGGTGTTAGAACAACTAAAAAAAAATGTGTTTTTTTTGTGAAGCTTTAAGAGATGCATGGACCATTAAAGACTAACAGTTTGTCCATTCCTGATATATATACTTTGTATACTAGAAAGATGCACTGCATCATGCTGAAACATTATGGAACTGAAATGCTAATGTGTTTTTCTCCCTCTGTAGATGGTATAAGTATCTTCAGTTTTATTTTAGATGTTGCAGAATGGCTGCAGTGCCACTAATTTTCTGCTGATGGCACTGTCGATCTGTGAAAATAAGGTGCATTGCATGGTCCACAATGTCATACATAACATGCAAGTGTACGAACAAAAGGTTATGGCCAATGCAACTGGTTTGCAGTTTTCACATAAATAAAATTGAAGTCCATCATACTATTACAAAACACCAAAGTAATCCCACAAAATCCTGCAATGCCGAGCAATTGAAATGAAATTTGACATTTGGTCACTTCAAACAGGGATGTTGAGGGTGATAATTAAAGCCTGTACAGAAAAGGGTATCTGCTGTGAAATGACTAAACTTTACATGTCTGGAATCACAGGATTTTTTGCGTGCAGAAGGAGGCCATTCATCCCTTTAAGATGATGCCTACCTTGTGTATAGGAAATTGTGTTAAGCGGGTCCGGCAACATCTGTGGAGGGAATGAAGAGTTGGCATTTCAGGTTAAGACTGAAGATATGGAATTCAATATTGTCAAGATGGTTGGTACATGCCCTGACAGATCTGCCCACATCCTCACTTTTTAACTGCTCCCATTCATCTTTCAATGATTAACCTTGTTAACGGCATGTCCCCTAATCACCCCGGCTTTACTGTCTTCAGTGTCACCCTGCACCTACAGCTTCTTTGTCTCCTTGCCACAGATGCATCCTGACCTGCTGAGCATTTCCAGCATTTTCCATTTGTATTTTACTTTTGCAGCTAGCTTTGTATCATCGTTTAACTTGGATAATTTACATTCATAATGTGTTGATTCAAGTCATGAAGATGAATTGCGAATGGTTGAGGGAATGGCTGATCCTCACATAACCACTATCAGCAACAAGGTGACCCAAGGAAAATCTTTGCCAAGGAATTAGGTTTCATCTTTTGTACTCTAAACACATGTAGCTGAGAACAGAGCTGCACCAGTTTGAACACAGTTCGTACTGAAATTGGATCAATACAGTTTATGTTGAGAGCTGTTTTCAAAGTTTGCAGCTGCTGTAACATTGCTGAGCCAGGCCCCTCTCCATGTCAGCTACATTCCAGTTCAATCATTCAATCAGTTTTATTCGGCACATTGCACATAAAGCACAGTGAAATGAATTTGCCAGCAGCGGTACAATGAAGAAGAACACATAAAAACATAATAAAAATTGAACACAAACAGTGATGAATGCTGTGGTGGAAGGCACAAAAATTGGCCAGTCCTCCTCCACTTTCCCCCGTGGTCAGGACCTCAACCCACCAAAGCCATCGCTGCGGGTGTCCAGATGTGCAGACATGTAAATGTCCAAGTAAGTCCTGAAACGGTGCCTCCCCCACCAGAGACCGCGGCTTCAGGTTGGTGTAGGCCACAGTCCCAGTTGCAGACAAGTCTGGCATTGGGTAAGGGTAAATGCTGGGAAGGAGTGCCAGCAATCTCTAGTGTGTGAGGTCACCTCACTCCATGCACTATGTGATCCAGTGCTCCGATAAAGTCTCACATCATGAGTGGTCCCATAACTCTGCGAGCTATGGGTCAATCTGCCTGGCAGACATCAAAGAATCGAGCCAGGAGACAGAAATGTTTCAGCATTCCTGATCAGCAACAAACAAATTGATTCCGCCAGTGATATTGTGCTACAGATTCTAGCACTTGCAGTCTCTTGTGCCTCCATTGAATTAATCTTTGATGTCACTCTGGGAGCCTTCAATTCAAATCTTTCTGCTGATTTACAGCAAGTTTTCACCCTGCGTCTGTGCCTTATAAGTAAAGGCTGTTGATTGAACCAGCAAACATCAACTGCGCTAAACTGAGTTGAGCAGGGAAATCCCCGAGTGATTTTATCCAGAAATAACTCGTACAATCTATGGTACAGATACTGTACATGGTTTTGTTTGCAATTTGTACATAAATATCTTTAAAAGGGGATAGCTTCTGGGTATGTAATTCTGTTTTATGTTTTCTTTTTTTTTAAATTATTTTTATTAGAAGCAATTGTACAAGAATAAAACATTCGGCATCTAAAATTATACAATTATTGTACAGCTTCAATTTTAACCTTTTAACCTGAAAATGAGAGAAATGAAGAGAGAAAGAACAAGAGGGGAAAAAATTGAGAAGTGAAAAGATAGCTCGCAAAAGCACATAGAAAAGACCCCTCGATTACCAAAGTAGTGTGGCCAAAAAGTGAATAAAGACATAAGAGAGAAAGCCAGGATCGGGTTTAAATTTAGATTTGTGTTACGCCATACTATCCTTGTAAGAATTCGGTGAAGAGTGTCCATGTCTTGAAAAATTTATCTGTTTTTTCTGCCAAGACAATCCTAATATTTTCCAAATGTAGTGTCTCGGACATGTTTGTAATCCATATCTACATAGTAGGGACTGATGTGTGTTTCCGAAATTTAAGTATTCTTTTTTTCGCCGTTATCAGGCCATAATTAAGGAAACGTCTGAAATAATGTTAGCTCAGAACAGTCTTCTGGCGTACCTAGTGTGATCAATTCTGTGTCGGGGTCCAATTTTATTTTAAGTATTTTAGACATTTTTTTCAAAAATTCCCCTCCAGAAAGTATGTAACTTTATACAGTAGGTATGTTACAAAACCTACCTGAATCGTGGCTGCGTATCTGCCCCACCCCGTGTGTGTGATTTTGGCGCTGTTTAGAGGGGGCGGGTTTAAAACGCGATTTTTACTAGGCTGTTGCAATCGAAAATGTTCAGCCTAGTAAATCATTAATGGAAAATCGCTGAAAGACCCCATCGCAAAAGGTATTATTAGTTTTTATGGCCTTGTATAATAGTTATAGTAGTTTAAAAATCACTCTCTCAACCCGCAACCTCTCGCAGCCCCAGGGTTTTATAAAGCAAACAATTAAAGGTATGTACCTTATTTTTACATTAAATGGGGCTTGTATATGAAATGAAATGAAATGAAATGAAATGAAATGAAAATGAAATGAAATGAAATGAAATGAAATGAAATGATTCAATTTATTGTCATTGTCAGTGTACAGTACAGAGACAACGAAATGCATTTTTAGCATCTCCCTTGAAAGGGAGACACAGGGCGTCGCGGTGTGCCCGCGCCTGCCGCCGTACATTCCATTACAGGCAAAGGTGGGTGAAGTGTCTTGCCCAAGGACACAACGACAGTATGCACTCCAAGCGGGATTTGAACCGGCTACCTTCCGGTCGCCAGCCGAACTCTTAGCCCATTGCGCTATCTGTGTATAAAGTTTTCTATAGCGAGTAGTTCATTTTGGGCTCTTTATATCCCGCAGTATTTTTCTAGGCACTTGAGGGCACAAATCCAGCGCAATATGAACGTTCTAAACAAGCGCGTTCCCAGGAACCCACTAGAAAGCTGATTTAAATTGACTTTAATTTACAGCAATTGAACACTAAATTCCTTCCATTTGGCCTATAAATTGATGTAAATGAGATTTAAAAATCATGTTTTATTGTGAATTATTTGTGAATATTATTTGGACACTTGGGCTATTTAAAAATGTTAATCATTTATTAAGAAATGGATAGATGTTTAGATCTAGTAATTGAAGTTTGAAATTAGCTACAATTGGGTAACTAACTAATTATATGCTTTAATTTCAGGTCATCCAAGTAAGATTATTTTATATTTGTTTCAGAATGCTTCAATCTATGATAACTGAAAATTTCATTCAGTTCTCTTAATTGTTAAGAAGGTTATGGGCTTTTGACTGTCCACGATCACAGCTTTTTTGTTATGTCCATAGAAAATCAATAGGGAACAAGATGCTAATTTCCGAGTATGAAAATGGCCATAACTTTTTTATTACTTGAGATATGAAAGTGAATTAGGTGTCAAATTAAACTTATTGTTATGCTTTATCTGATGGGATAAATTGCAGACTTGATTTTCTAAATCTCAAAATTTTGTAACATTGCTATATACAGGAGGCAAAAGGAGTGGGTTATGGTTGCTTCCTGAAGGAAACATTTATCACAAATAGGGGAGACATTTGGGAAGATCTTATTCAGTTTAGACTTTGAATAATAAAGTCTGTGCAGTATTTTGAATTGTATTAACGAATGCCTGACATTAAGAGAACAATTGTGTATATATAGAAGGCTTTCCTCCCATCTATCTTTTAAAATTGTTAGGCCCAGTTCATCTTCCTAAGCTCGCCTAATTATTTCCGACGATGGGGTTTGTATATTTAAAAGGGTATTATAAAGGCACGATATTAACTTATTTGAATCCGACTTTCTATTCATGCATTTGTCTAGTGTGTCTGGAACCATATATTGACAGTCTTGTGTGTGTGATTTCAGATAGTCTCATCTAATCTAAAGTATTGGCTACCTTTCAAATGATATTTCGACTGTAATTCTTGAAATGAGAGGAGAGTCCCCATCTCATAAAGGTCTCCCAGCTTTTTAATTCCTAAGCTTTCCCATTTTATTAACGCCTTGTCTAAAGTAGACGGTTTAAACGAAGGATTGTTGGTGATTGGTGAGAGAAGAGATACGTTTCTCAATTTAAGGGTTGACCACTTGTTTCCAGATTCGTAAGGTGCTATGGATTATTGGATTTTTCTCATATGCTGATTTCTTCAGATTTATTGGAGAGAGAAGAATTGCGCCTATATTTAAAGGCAAACAACCTTCTCTCTCCATTATTAACCATTTTACCTGTTGGCATGTATCATCCATCCAATAGATTACATTTTTAATACTCGTTGCCCAGAAATAGTAGAAAAAATTAGGGAGAGCCAGTCCGCCAGTTTCTTTGGGTTTACATAGATGTCGTTTATGGATTCTGTGAGTTTTATAATCCCAAATAAAGTTTGTGATCACACGAGATTGATCCCTGGGATGGCGAGACTGTCATATGAGGAAAGATTGAAAAGACTGGGCTTGTATTCACTGGAGTTTAGAAGGATGAGGGGTGATCTGAAAGAAAAATATAAAATTATAAAAGAAAACATAGAAACATAGAAATTAGGTGCAGGAGTAGGCAATTTGGCCCTTCGAGCCTGCACCGTCATTCAATATGATCATGGCTGATCATCCAACTCAGTATCCCGTACCTGCCTTCTCTCCATACCCTCTGATCCCCTTAGCCACAAGGGCCACATCTAACTCCCTCTTAAATATAGCCAATGAACTGGCCTCGACCACCCTCTGCGGCAGAGAGTTCCAGAGATTCACCTCTCTCTGTGTGAAAAAAGTTCTTCTCATCTCGGTTTTAAAGGATTTCCCCCTTATCCTTAAGCTGTGACCCATTGTCCTGGACTTCCTCAACATCGGGAGCAATCTTCCTGGATTGAAGAACTGGACAAGCTAGATGCAGGAAAGATGTTCCCAATGTTGGGTGAGTCCAGAACCAGGGGCCACAGTCTTAGAATAAAGGGGAGGCCATTTAAGATTGAGATGAGAAAAAAATGTTTTCGCCCAGAGAATTGTGAATTTATGGAATTCTCTGCCACAGAGGGCAGTGGAGGCCAAGTCACTGGATGGATTTAAGAGAGAGTTAGATAGAGCTTTTGGGGCTAGTGGAGTCAAGGGATATGGGGAGAAGGCATTATTGATTGGGGATGTTCAGCCATGATAGCATTGAATCGCGGTGCTGGCTCGAAAGGCCGAATGGCCTCCTCCTGCACCTATTTTCTATGTTTCTATATTTTCTATGTTTCTACTTCTTGGCAAACTGTTACCCGGCCATCCTATTACTGTGGCTAACCAGTGGTTTGCATCTTGCAGTGTAGCCTCAGTAATTCTGTTTATGACAGTGGTGCTGGCTCGAAGGGCCGAATGGCCTCCTCTGCACCTATTTTCTATGTTTCTCTGTTTCTATGAAACCAGTCCTTTTGGCCCACAACACCCATACTAGCACTCCAGAAGCCCCCCCCCCCCCCCCCCCACTAGCCACCAATATTGGAATTGGTGGAGAGGTGGAATATTGCATTGGGGGACCAGCCCTCCCTTGGGAACATGGGACCCAACGGGTCCCACTTGGTCTAGTACTTAACTAAAACTCTCATCTTGTCCTCTTCTGGTTTGCTTTGTATTTACATTTGCGAAAAAACAGTATCCGATAGTGCTACGATTTTTTGCCATCTTACTCACCATTCTCTTGTGCGACAAGCGCACCAAGTTTTGTTCAGATCGGCGTAATATTACAAAGGTCATTAAGGTTTAAAAATCGTAAGATCAGCAGATTGGTCTTCTCTCCTGTCCATCACCGGCCCAGCGATGCCTGGCACTCCCTGACAATCACCGGGGGGAGGAGAATAAAGCCCCAGAGTCCGGGCTGACTACGTGAGCCGCACTGAGTCCAGATGCCGTCCGTCCCGAGGCTGGACGTCACAAAGTCATCTGTCCCGAAGCTGCCCTGAAGCCATCACAAACCCGTTCGTCCCAAAGCCATTCTAGATTTAATATTTTTTATTATTTTATACAATTTTTTAACAAAACAGAACAAAACAAACAAAAAAAAAAAAAAACTGAAAAAGACAACAGGAAAAAAAAGGGAAGGAAAATAAATAAATAAATAAATAAAAATAATAATAATAATAAAACAAAGCGGCCAGACATAACAGTATTGGTACAATCCACATGGTGCTACACAGTCATGCATTGCAAAAGCAGAAGTAAAGGTCACAGGACTACATCACTGCAGATAATATGAAATTATGAAATTATTGGACTTTGAGATGGTTGATAAATGGTCCCCAAACACTTAAAAAGTTGTTTGGTACCTTGGAGTTGTAGAAGCGTATCCTTTCCATCTGTATGATTATTATCATTTCATTGAGCCATTTTTTGAAGCAGGGGGGTGTAGATGATTTCCAGTCTGTTAGGATCATTTTCTTGGCTGCCACCATACCAAGCATCAGTGCTTGTTGTTCTTCAGACGTGAAGTACAAAGCAGTCTCTGAGCATCCAAAAAGTGCCAGTTCTGGATCAGGGAGAATATCTTTCCATAGACCCCAGAAAACCACTTAAATATTTCAGACCAGTATCTTTGTATACGAGGACAGAGCCAGAAAATATGTGTTAAAGAACCATCTGCACTTTTGCATCTGTCACATAATGGAGAAATAGCAGGGTAGATTCGATGTAATTTGGTCTTTGAGTAATGGAGTCTGTGGATGACTTTAAACTGAATCAGTTTATACCTGACATTGATCGAACAAGTTTGGATTCTGGTTAGACCTTCATTCCAAGTGTCGTCAGACACCTCAAAATTCAGCTCAGTAGACCAGGCTTCTTTCAGATGGGTAGTGGATACAGAGGTGGTGAATAGACTCACAAAGCGAGATATTAGATGTTTGGCGTCTGGAGGAAGCTGCAGGAGCTCATAGAGTGGGCAACTGTCAGGCATGGTCTGAAAATTTGCAATTTGATCTTTAACGTAGTGCCTAATTTGGAGATAGCGAAAAAAATGAGAGTTGGAAAGGTTACATTTTGATTTCAGCTGATTAAACGAAGCAAACTTTTTGTCAATATATAGATCTCTGAGGGTCGTAAGGCCCTTGTCCTTCCAGACAGCAAACACCCCATCCGTCTCTGATTTTAAAATTCGAATAGAATTTCTTAAAATGAAGTTCTCACCAACCAACTTATGTGGGGATTCTGTTTTGGAAAAAAGCAAAGTACAGAGGGAGGAATTTTTCACTGCTGTGTTTTCAATGTTTAGCCACAAAGGGGTATTATTATTATTATCCAAAGGTTCATCTGGAAATCCCCATTGCCAGTAAATCAGAGCTCTAGCATTGGCTGCCCAATAGTAGTGCCTAAATATAGGAAGGCCCATGCCTCCCTCATTTTTTGGCTTTTGAAGATGTGCCTTTGATATACGGTGGGCTTTATAGTCCCAAAGCCATTCTGAGTCGGGGAACCCGGAGTTGGGGAGCCCTGTAGTGCAGAGCGACCTGGAGTGCGCAGCCTAGCCAACTGAGAATCCAACTGTTGCAACCTTGAGTTCCTGGGGAAGTGAGGAGTGAGTGTGGGGGGATTGAGGCAGCAGGGCGCTGGTGGGGCGGGGCCGGGCGCTGGTAGGGTCGGGTACTAATGGGGTCGGGCGTTGTCGGGGCTGGACGCTGGCGAAGTACACCACCCCGGCCCACACATACCATCCCGCCCACACACCCCCACTCTCCTCCCCTCGCACATACCCCAGCGGTAGGCCACAGCAGCAGTAGGCCATGCCAGCAGCAGGCGGCTGCAGGCCATGGTAGCGGTAGGACATGCCAGCGCTCCCTCCCCCCCACCATCTCCGGCCTCCGAGAGCCCCACCTGAAGCCATCTAGCCATCCCCCTCCCCTGGCTGCAGGATGCTCCCCACCCACCAGCCCCCGACAGTCCCTGCCTGAAGCCATTCCCCCCCCCCCCCCCCCCCCCCCCCCCCCGTAGCAAGTCGCTGCCCCCCTCACCCACCCAGCCCCAGACAGCCCCCGCTTGAAGCCGTCCCCCCCAGGGCCGTATTTAGATGAAGAGAGCCCGTAGGCTATTCCACTTGTGAGGCCCCTCCCAATCCGCCACCCCCACGATGAGAGGAAGATGGAAGAGTACACCAGTTTCACACCGATGTGCAGCCGAACATGGCCAATGAGATAAGGGCTGGAAAACTGTGCTTTTTATTTATTGCCAGTGCTAGTGTCGAGTTATCGGCTTAAAACACTATTATTCTGAAATGGAGGGCAAGGAAAATGACTGAAGTGTTGTTTAGAGACTACAGTGCGTTGTGACAGCATATGTAAGAAAGGCCTATGACAGTGTCAAAAATATTATACACCAGGCCCGTACGAAGCTTTTCAAAAAGGGGGGTGGCATGGCAGGATTACAAAAATGTTATGTGAAATAAGTGCACGCAGCACATATCACAAGCACGAAGCTCAAAAACCCTTGTGGCAAGGGTCCAAGGCCCGCTTAAGGGCCCTGGAAGCTCTGAGGTTTTAGATGCTCTCTGGTATATTCTGAACCTTATTTTGGAGCATTAATGCAATATCGATGCTCCCGCTGGTCCCTGCCTGAAGCTGTCCCTGTCCCCAGCTGCAGGATGCTCCCCACCAGTCCCCGCCTGAAGCCAGTGGTGAGCAGCAGTGGTCGGCCATGATAGCGATAGTCCACAGCAGGGGTAGGCAGCTGTAGGCAGTGGCAGCGGCAAGCCACGACTGCGATAGTCCACGGCAGGGGCAGTGGTAGACCACGACAGCACTAGGTCACAGCAGGAGTAGGCTGGGGCAGGAGTAGGCCAGAGCAGTGCTCCCCGCCCCCCGGCCCCTGACAGCCCCCACCTGACGCCGCCCCCGTCCCCCGCTGCAATCCATTCGGCCCACAACACCCGTACCAGCTCAATAAAAGTCCATTTGGCCCACAATGTCCGAATAACCCTCCGGAAACCAGTCCCTCTGGCCCACAACACCAGTACTACCCCAAGAAAAATCCCTTTGGCCCATATTATTCATACTAGCCCTCTGGAAACCAGACCCTTCAGACCACGACACCCACACTAGCCCTCCAGAAAGCCCCCCACCAGTCACCACCAGAAATCCACCCCCTCCGCTAATTGTACATGGGGAAATCTCCTTATGGTAGAGTACTATGTTCATGGTAGGTGCTATATATGGCTTGCTTTTAAACAACATAATTATATAAGAATCAGTCTTTTTAGAACCTGCCATTACAATGCAGGCAGCTTCAACATCTCTTATCTACGTATACTGTATACATCAAATCCATGCATCTTCAATCATGACTGCATGACCTGTTTCTTTTTGAGAATTAAAAGATGTTCTCAGCAAATATCCTGTTGATAAAAATTTCCATTGTTAAGATGGTGGGTTATTGTGGAGATTTTGATATTTATACCTAGATTATTACTACTGTTGGAACTATAGGTCTAAAGATTAGTACAGGTAGCATTATAACAATGTGTTTTGGAAAGCTCAACAATGACAATTGTATTTGATAGCATTAAACATACAACTGGGAACAATGCTAGGTTGATCACAATAGGAACATTCTATTTGGTTTGGTTCTAAATTCTTAATTGGAAAAAAGTGAGACCCACATTCGAACAATCCTACTCTAATTTTCCATCAATTTGAACCAGAGAGATTAAGTAAATGTTGGAGTAATGTAATTGATGTCCCTTCGAGTATAAAGTCACCTTGATATATTCCTCATTACTGGGCAATGTAACTAATTTGTGGAACAAAACAGCAAAATGAAACATCAAGTAGAGTCATTTTCTCACAAGACCTGAGACATGGGTTAAATCTTGACCGTGTGTCCTGTCTTTCAGGAGTTTGCAGGTTCTCCCTGTGACCGCATGGGTTTGCTCTGCAGGCTCCAGTTTTCTCCCACATCCCAAAGTGTGGCCACTAAATTGCCTCCAGGGTGTAGAATCTGGGTGAAAATTGATGAGAATGTGGGTAGAATTAAAATTAAGTTAATGCAAGATTAGTGTAAATGCATTGTTGATGATTGGCATGGACTTAATGGACCAAAGGTTCTGTTTCCATGCTGTATCTGTCATTGACTCTATGACATGTTCACACTTATTATTTTGTGCATTATAAGAATTAATCACAGTTGAATCAATCACAAGGATAGAGGTATTTTTTCCATGGGAGATGAATAATTGACAGTGAGTGAAGAAAACACTCATCTAATTAATACATTATTTAGAAATCTCAAATTGCATCACATATTAAGTTATTTTTATAAGTACTATGATATTTTTAATGTTGTCAAATATAGATTTTTTACAAGCAGTTGAATGACAACTTTAATGATATTACTATGATGATAAAAATAACATTTTGAAAAATCATTACGCAACATTGGTACAGCACAGACAGAGCATTGTGGCCAATTCTGAATACAAGAATTTAGAAAGCATGGCAAAACCGTGAAGTTACTTATCAGTTTCCAGTTATATGGGAATTCTGTTAGATGGGAAGACTAAAGTAGCTGGGATTGTCACCCTAGAGCAGGAAGGAAAATAAGTAGTTTTTGACAGAACATTTTGTCAAATAAACTGATTGCACAGTCAGGATGTTCATAACACAAAGGGTACAGCTTTAAGATCATTTGCAAAAGGATCAGGGCACTATAAGAAAACAGCATTTGAGCAGGTTCTTATAATCCCAGTGATTTTGGTGGCAATGCAAAGGCAATGGAAACAGATTCAATAGTAACATTTGAGGCAAGGAATGAGTACGGGAATGCAATACATAGAGACAACCAAAATATGGCCAAATGGCATCCTACTGTGCTCTATGGTTTAATGTGGTAGACATGAAACTCCAAGATAGACACAAAACGCTTGAGTAACTCAGCGGGACAGGCAGTATCTCTGGAGAGAAGGAATGGGTGATGTTTCAGATCGAGAACCTTCTTCAGACTCTAAACTGAATTGAGTCTGAAGAAAGGTCCAGCATTTGGTGAATATCTTCGATTTAAACCAGCATCTGCAGTTCTTTCCTACACATCAAACTCCAAGATGTCTTTCCATTATATATAAATAGAACAGATGTGTTTATTGTTCATCTAAACAGGAATATTTGGCCTTAGTTTAAAGTTCTCTCCACAGGGTGGAAACTTTGACAATACCACATCTCTTCAATACCAGAGTAGAGTGATTATGTCAGCCTAGATTATGAGCTCAAATCCTGCTTTGTGGCTTGAAACCATAGTGTTCTGACCCAGGATTGGCAATGATAATAACTGGGGTGAGCTGACAATGGTGGCCACAGAGCTGCGTCTGAAGTATGCTGGGAGGAGGCTGCTGCACTGGCTTCTTATCTTGGGAGCAGTGAATGGTATCAGGGATTGAAAAATAAAAATACAACTTTTTCTTCAAAAATAAAAGATGAGAAGTATGTTATTAAAAACTTTTTAAAACGGATCATGACAAACACATGATTTTTGGAAAGTGAAGTATTTTAATCCTTCACTTAAACGAATGGCTTCGTGGACATTGCAGCTTTTAAATCTAAGTTTATCATCTAGCACAATAAAGCCAGTCCCTTACAGGGATTATGTTCCATACATGATCCCTTCAGCTCTGTAACCCTTTCCCAGCATGAAGTTTACCAATAGTGCTGCTCAAAAATTCCTCTTTTTTTTTTGTACTTTACAGATCAATTTTGGATCAAATTAATCTGATTTTTTTGAAAACTATTCTAAAAGTAACGAATAAATCCTCCAAGTGCTCTCATAGTAAAAATGATTTGTCAATGCAAAACATTCAACTCACAGGAGCATAGTTCATACTCTCAGCAGGGAAATGGCTTCACAAAGAGTGAAGATCAGAAACAAGGCGACAATATCCTTACCCTGCACCTCTGACCTTTGCTTTCTTTGAGGGAGATTTACTGCATGACCAAGATCACAATCATTTAATTTTCTCTTAGATTTCCTATTTCCAGTTTTCCTACAGTTGAATCAATAGTACAGTTCAGTAGTATTCCATTGGTTGTAAAGATTTTTGGGGTGCCTTGAGATTTTTGAAGTTGCTACTCATACAAAATGTTCTTCTTTTCAATTGTGGAGAAAGGTTAAGCAGCCTTCATCTGGTAATCATTGTCAAGCAGAGCATATAAGCAAAACAGAAAATAACCCAACTACCATCATGCCCAGTAATGACTAGCCTCTGTGACTAGTGATGTAAGCAAAATGGAAAAGAGCTATCCTTAAATAAATTAATTTTGATTAAACTCAGTTTTGATGTCAGAGGGACACGAATTTTAATGTGACCAGTATGTCAGTAACTAGCATCTCTGCGAGCAGGATTTCAGTGAGCAAGGATGTCAGTATCACTTACACAATGAACTGTGATATTTATCACATTGATCAATGATGTCAATATCATTGGCCTTTATAACACGAGGAATCGAATATAGGAGCAAAGAGGTCCTTCTGCAGT
This sequence comes from Leucoraja erinaceus, assembly GCF_028641065.1. Lineage (NCBI taxonomy): Eukaryota > Metazoa > Chordata > Chondrichthyes > Rajiformes > Rajidae > Leucoraja > Leucoraja erinaceus. Next base: position 108,440,049 of record NC_073380.1, read on the forward strand.
TGTACAGAGCCCTAGTGAGACCAAACCTGGAATATTGTGTACAGTTTTGGTCCCCTAATTTGAGGAAGGACATTCTTGCTATTGAGGGAGTGCAGCGTAGGTTTACAAGGTTAATTCCCAGGATGGCAGGATTGTCGTGCTGAGAGAATGAAGCAGCTGGGCTTGTACACTCTGGAGTTTAGAAGGATGAGAGGGTATCTCATTGAAACATAAGATTGTCAAGGGTTTCGACACGCTAGAGGCAGGAAACATGTTCCCGATGTTGGGGGAGTCCAGAACCAGGGACCACAGTTTAAGAATAAAGAGTAAGCCATTTAGAACAGAGACGAGGAAATACTTTTTCTCACAGAGAGTGGTGAGCCTGTGGAATTCTCTGCCTCAGAGGGTGGTGGAGGCAGGTTCTCTGAATGCTTTCAAGAGAGAGCTAGATAGGGCTCTTAAAGATAGCGGAATCAGGGGATATGGAGAGAAGGCAGGAACGGGGTACTGATTGGGGATGATCAGCCATGATCACATTGAATGGCGGTGCTGGTTCAAAGGGCCAAATGGCCTCCTCCTGCACCTATTGTCTATTGTCATTGCAACCAGTTCATATTGAGCAGCATTATCAGAATCTCATTGACCAGCATCACAGTGAAATGGATCATTTCAGTCATAGTGATATAACCATTGCAGTGATTAAAGTATCAGAATGACCAATGACTTGAGTGTCACTGTGACCGGAGCTTCATGCTGAAGCAGGATTGGTGAAGAATGACCAGTGGCCGGGTATCTGCATGACTAGTGTCATAGTGACTGACGAATGATGTCAGTATATCGGGAACTGACCATCGCAGTGATTGGTGCTGGTGGTATCGCTGTCAAAGTGACTGGAATTCTCTGAAGGCAATATCTTGAGTATTACATTCAATATCTCAGTGACTAGGATAACACAGAACCAATCAAATTGGTATGAGCCAGCAGTGTCATACTCGCAGCGTATCCCATTGAAGGTGTAGTTTAGCATGACAGAGCCCACACTGACTAGAGTTTAAGAGAAGACAGAGTGCTGGAGTAGCTCAGCGGGTCTGGCATTGTCTCAGGAGAATGTGGATAGATGTCATTCCAGGCTGGGACCCTTCTGCAGACAGATTGTAAGGGGGGGGGAGAAAGCTGGAAGAGAGAAGAGGCAGGACAAAGCCTGGCAAGCAAAGCTAGAAGAGTATTTCTGATGGGCAGATGGGTGGACAAAGGCCAGAGATAAAAAAAGAAAAACAGAGGGTGTGAGACAAAAAGATTGAAGTATTGTAAATTGTGAAGCCAAAAGAAGGCATGTGGGTAGCGGGGGGGTTGGGGAGGGGAAAAATAGGTGCGACTCCAGGTGGGACACGATGAAGGGGGATGAAAGAGAAAGATGAGGGAGTAGAGGGGAGGGGAGGGTTTGCGGGATATAATTTAGAATTGGACAATTCTATGTTCATATTGTTGGGTTTCATCCCGAAACGTCACCAATTCCCTGCATCCAGAGATACTGCCTGGCCTGCTGAATTATTCCAGCATTTTGCATCAGTGTAAACCATTATCTGCAGTTCCTTCCTATACATTGAAAATTGACTAATTGTTGGTGAAACAATTCTGAATATTGACATAAGAGTTTAGAGATGCACGGGTTATTAGATTTGTTCAGGAAAGATTATGACAAACTTACTTAAATTAAATGTTTTAAAGAGACAAATAGGATGTACCCTGTGAACAGAGCATTTAATGTAGTATACTTGTATTTTAGCAAGGTATACGACCAGATTGATCAAGAAAGTAAAGCCTTTAAAATCCAAATGAAATTGGCAAATTGGATTAAAATTTGATTCAGTAGCAGAAAGCAATTGGTTGGCTTTTAATACCCAGAGGCTGAATGCAGTATGATTCTGCAGGATATAGTACCTGATGCCTGGATTTTTGTGGTGGAATTAAATGATTTACATTTCAATGCAAGTGTCAGAATTAAGAATGTTGCCTTGGATACCAAAAGTAACTGTGTGATTGCCAGTGACATGTAACAATCTCAATTGATTAGTGAGATGGTTATAAAAGTGGTAATTGGAATTGAGCCTGAAGTGCGGGGTAAGGTTTTTAATAAAGGACAAACAAGGCAAAGGATCACATAATTCTAATATTTCATAGCAAAAGGATTTGAGTATAGGAGCAGGGAGGTTCTACTGCAGTTGTACAGGGTCTTGGTGAGACCACACCTGGAGTATTGCATACAGTTTTGGTCTCCCAATCTGAGGAAAGACATTCTTGCCTTAGAGGGAGTACAGAGAAGGTTCACCAGACTGATTCCTGGGATGTCAGGACTTTCATATGAAGAAAGACTGGATAGACTTGGCTTGTACTTGCTAGAATTTAGAAGATTAAGGGGGGATCTTATAGAAACTTACATAATTCTTAAGGGGTTGGACAGGCTAGATGCAGGAAGATTGTTCCCGATGTTGGGGAAGTCCAGAACAAGGGGTCATAGTTTAAGGATAAGGGGGAAATCTTTTAGGACCGAGATGAGGAAAACATTTTTCACACAGAGAGTGGTGAATCTCTGGAATTCTCTGCCACAGAAGGTAGTTGAGGCCAGTTCATTGGCTATATTTAAGAGGGAGTTAGATGTGACCCTTGTGGCTAAAGGGATCAGGGGGTATGGAGAGAAGGCAGGAACAGGATACTGAGTTGGATGATCAGCCATGATCATATTGAATGGCGGTGCAGGCTCGAAGGGCCGAATGGCCTACTCCTGCACCTATTTTCTATGTTTCTATGTTTCTAACAGATGTATCTGGGAGTGAATGTCTATAACGTTAGCAGGGCAAGTAGCCAGTATGGTTCTAAACTATTTCACTCAACCATTGGTTTGGGGTCTGGAATTCATTGCCTCAAAGAGTGAAAAAGACACAAACCCCTCCACCTTAAATAAAAGTGCCTGGATGAGCACTTGAAGTGGCACAATGTACAGGCTATTGACCTCGAGCTGGGAAGTGAGATGAACAAAGAGACATTTCTGGCCAGCATCAATTTCTATGGTTTTCTGCTCTGAGTGACCAGTGTTGTATTGACCAGAGTATATTAGTAACCAAAAACATCAATATCATCAAATTAGTAACCAAATATTAATATCAATATCTGAGGTGCCATTGTCCAGGTTATCATAGTGTCTAGTTTTTCCTTTATGTACCCATCCATTTACAGTAGCAAAATAAAGCAAAGGCAATTTCTATTGCATAGTTAAATAAATCTCACTGCTATAAAGAAAATCGTAATCAAGTTAAACTGAAGATGAATTTTGTATGTTTAAATGACCAGTACTGGATCATTATTTACCCACTTTGCCAATTGCATTTATTTCCCTGTAATAACTGAATGGAATTTGCCAATGTTGAGTGTGGTAATAGTGTGCCATGCATGTATTATTGTGCTAAGGCAAGGTAGAACTGATAATGAAAATAATCAAGTAATCTGCCCTCACAAATAGTGAAATTACAAACAAGCATGTTCCAAAGGTTAATGCAACAGTGAACTGTGCAATAACCCCATTCGGAAGAAGCACCACATGAAAGAAAGCCACAAATTACAACAAACATCCACAATCACTTTCCTTCTCAGCAATCATATCAGAATTCACGCTGTTCAAGAGATTCAGGTGAGTGCTCTGTGAATCTGCAGAGAAAACCTATATCAAAGCTGCAAGATATGATTCGACTGACATTTTCCAAAGAAAACTAAGGGAGCTAGAAGAAAAAGCATTAAAAAAGATGAGGACGACATACTCTAGATATTATCAGGTTTGCTTGCATAAGCACCTCTGAAGAGGGTTATTACCAACCAACATAAGGAGTGTGAATGTGTATATAAGAGGAAAATGTGGGAGTGTCATCCCTGTCATTTCTGGCTTGTCACTCAGTGTTAAGACCTTTACAGAAGACATGAATTACACACATACACTGTAAATTCAGGTGCTAAACTTTGAGTTGTCATTCATCAATTCCAGTGATATCATAAAGGTCAAGAACATCAGTGTCTATTGGATTAAAATATTTAACATATTTTTCTGACCTGATCTGATCGCAGCTATTTTGAAATTGAATGTTATTGGTGTTGCTTAACCAAAGATTATATTTTAAGTTTTACTGGTTATATTAAATGAAGGTGTGCTGAGGTGTTTAATGATGTTAGCTTGCATAATGACTGCAGTAATATGTTGATCTAAAACATCAAAACATGTTAAGTATTGACTTCACTAAGTAGTGCAGGAACAATAACAACATTTGAAAGATTGATGGGAGAAAAAGGATGGGTGCCGTTTCAGGACAGAACCCTTCTTCAAACTGAAAGTAGAAGGGAGGGAACTGGGGGTAGGAAAAGGCCAGAACAAATCAGGGCCACTAACAGACCAAGGAAGGGCTGAGCCCACAATGGCCCATTGTAGGCTAGGAAGAGGTGATAATGAAAGGATACAAGGATACGAACAATGGAACTAGTAGGATGGGACAACTAGTGTGAAGGAGAGAGGGAATGCAGGAGTTACTTGACATTAGAGAAATCAACACTCATAGCCCACTGGATTGTAGCAAATTTCTTGCAACCAGGGAGCACTGACAGCGTGACTTTACAAAAATTAACCATAATTGAATCAAATGTTTAAGAAAGGTAGATGCTGGAAAAATCGAAGGTAGACAAAAATGCTGGAGAAACTCAAGGGGTGACGCATCATCTATGGAGCGAAGGAAATAGGCAACGTTTCAGGTCGAGACCCTTCTTCAAACAGATGTGGGGGTGGGGGAGGGGGGGATGAAGAAAGAAAGAGGCGGAGACAGTGGGCTGTGGGATAGCTGGGGAGGGGAGGGGAAGGAGGGAGAAAGCAAGGACTATCTGAAATTGTTCATACTGCTGGGGTGTAAACTACCTAAGCAAAATATGAGGTGCTGCTCCTCCAGTGTGTAGTGGGACTCACTCTGGCCATGGAGGAGGCCCAAGATAGAAAGGTTGGATTCAGAATGGGAGGGGGAGTTGAAGTGCTGAGCCACCGGGAGATCAGGTTGCTTAATTCGAACTGTGCGGAGGTGTTGGGCGAAGCGATCGCCAAGCCTGCGCTTGGTCTCACCGATGTAGAGCAGCCGACACCTAGAGCAGCGGCTGCAATAGATGAGGTTGGAGGAGGTGCAGGTGAAATTTGCCTTCCTTTCTACTAATCCCACCTCTTCTCCAGCTGTTCCTGGGGCCACCTCTTTTCCTTTGTCCTTGGGGGTTCCATTTCAGGGCTTGCCGGGTGATGTTTGTGGCAGGTTTCCTGAGGGTGTGTCCAATCCAACTCCATTTTCTCCTTCGAATTTATAAGTCAATGGGCTCCTGGCTTGTTCTTTTCCACAGGTCCACATTGCTGACATTGTCTCTCCACCACATGTTAAGTATTCTCCTAAGGCAGGTGTTAATGAATATTTGCAGCCTGTTTGTAGTGTGTTTTGTTGTTTTCCATGTCTCTGATCCATACAGCATCACCGGTTTCGTATTTGAGTTAAATATGCCTATTTTGGTGTTGATTGAGGTGTTTTGAGCACCAGATCTTTTTGAGCATGTTAAACACCACCCTAGCCTTATTGATTCTACTTTTTATGTCTTCCTCAGCCCTTCTGGTGATGTCCACAACCAGTGGCGGACTGGCCAGGGTGTCAGCTTGCCCGATGGCAAGTGGGCCCCTGATGAAGTGGGCCCCCTTTGTCTCCTGGCAACCAATATTTTTAGACCCAGTACGCTACTGTCCACAACACTGCCTAGGTATGTGAATGCTTCTAACTCCTCTAGAACAGTGCCGTGCGTAAGGATAGGGTTGCTGGGTTTGGAGTGGATCCTCATCACCTGTATCTTTACTGTATTGTGTGTAAGACCAAGTTGTGTTGCAGCATGTGACAGTCTGTCCATCTTCTCCAGCATTTGTATCTGTATATCTGTGTGTGTGAAAGGAGACCCAAGTCGTCTGCAAAGTCAAGATCATCTAGCTGCTCCCACATTGTCCATTTATTTTCCCTTCAGTTGTTTCCATAATGATAACTGATTATCTGAATAATCTTTACCTCACGTTTCAAATGTATTTTTCTGCAGGTTTCGTACCAAAGGAAGATTAATTAATTATGACAGTCTTTACAGTTCCTGTCTGACATTGCTCAAAAATGTTGGACTTGCACATCCTGGACCTGGTGATATGCCTGCTTTGTATTCTGCAAATTCTTTTTAAAACCAATTACTTGAGGACTAACTCATTCTATTTCCTCTAACAAATTCTTATTTAATTATCTCTATTCTTATAATGAACCCAATTGTAATGTTATCACTGTTTCCACATCCTTACAATGTTTACCCCTCTAACAACACCCCAAAACAAATTGCCTGGTCATTATCATATTGTTGTTTGTGGGACATCTAAGTGTGTAAATTAACTGCCGCAGTCTCGAGATTCACTGCTTGCTTTAAATGATCGCGTAGAATTAAATCAGGTAGGGTTTCATTCCTTGTTGAAGGAGCACCACACTGACGGTGAAAACAATCCTGGATATACTGGATCTTTTCTTAGCACTGCAAACATTTGTGTTAATTGAATAAATTATTTGAATAATTAAAAGTTATACCAATTACAACTAGAGCTGTGCAGGTCTTTAATGTATCCAAAACTTTCATCCTCAATTTATTTTCCATTCTTTGGTGGGCTTCCAGCTATGTGAATGAATTCTTATGATTTCTTAGTTTGATCCAAAGAGATTCTGTATAGTCTATTTTATTGCTTAAATCCTTAGCCTCTAGTGTTATTAATTTGCCACTAATTATTAACTACATTCTCCTTCATTTCTTTCCTCACTATCCCTCCAGGAATATCTAATAGCTCGTTCTGGACAAGCTACAACCACATTCATTTACTGCTCCAGTGACATTATTTTAATCAATGACTTCAGTTTCCCAACTTTGTTTCTGTCCTTTTATTTAGATCCATTTTCATCAAGCATGGCTAAACTTGTTATTTCTGTCATGTTTTCACCTTGGTACTGCCTGATTATCTTTTACTGTCTCTTGTAATCATTTAACCTTTCTACATATGTTTTCCTCCAGGTAATATACAAGGTAGCCAAAAACAGCTCACCACCAGTTTCCTAATGATAATTATGGATGGGCAACAAAAGCTGGCGGTACCCAGTTTCTGAAAATGAATATAAGAAAAATACGAAATAGGTCATAGAGTGATGCAGCGTGGAAACAGGCCTTTCAGCCCAACTGGCCAACATGTCCCAGCTACACTAGTCCCACCTGCCAGCATTTGGTCCATATCCCTCCAAACCTGTCCTATCCATGTACCTGTCTAACTGTTTCTTAAATATTGGGATAGTCCCTTGCTCAATTACCTCCTCTGGCAGCTTGCTTCATACATCTACCATCCTTTGTGTGAAAAAGTTACCCCTCAGATTCCTATTAAATCTTTTCCCCTTCACCTTAAACCTTCTTCTTCTTCTTTCGTGTGGCGTGCACAGCCTAAAGTTGTTGGACAACTTGTTCTATTTGATTTTCCGTTTGTGCACGTCGACTTGATTGCATTAGTTGAAACAGGGCGGACCACATGAAGGTTGCAATCTTCCACCCCACCTTAAACCTATGTTGAGTCTATGTGTACACGCCATGCTTTATCTGAAGAGCTTGGTTCTGGCAATTGCCCACAGTTTTTATGTACTCTGCAAACTTTATTCTCAAACACATTCTGAAATCTTAAATGGAGCAGTTGGTAGATGATTCATAGAAACATGGAAATTAGGTGCAGAAGTAGGCCATTCGGCCCTTCGAGGCTGCACCGCCATTCAATATGATCATGGCTGATCATCCAACTCAGTATCCCATACCTGCCTTCTCTCCATACCCTCTGATCCCCTTAGCCACAAGGGCCACATCTAACTCCCTCTTAAATATAGCCAATGAACTGGCCTCAACTACCCTCTGTGGCAGAGAGTTCCAGAGATTCACCACTCTCTGTGTGAAAAAAGTTCTTCTCATCTCGGTTTTAAAGGATTTCCCCCTTATCCTTAAGCTGTGACCCCTTGTCCTGGACTTCCCCAACATCGGGAACAATCTTCCTGCATCTAGTCTGTCCAACCCCTTAAGAATTTTGTAAGTTTCTATAAGATCCCCTCTCAATCTCCTAAATTCTAGATAGTATAAACCAAGTCTATCCAGCCTTTCTTCATAAGACAGTCCTGACATCCCAGGAATCAGTCTGGTGAACCTTCTCTGCACTCCCTCTATAGCAATAATGTCCTTCCTCAGATTTGGAGACCAAAACTGTACGCAATACTCCAGGTGTGGTCTCACCAAGACCCTGTACAACTGCAGTAGAACCTCCCTGCTCCTATACTCAAATCCTTTTGCTATGAAAGCTAACATACCATTCGCTTTCTTTACTGCATAACTTTGCAATTTATAACAGTAACTTTCCTGAATGAAGGTCTGCAGCGATATTGAAACAAGCATATAAAGCATGTTGGGTGGCAGTGTTTTGTTGGCTGCACAGCAATTCTACACATGACTATAGGGTATATGCCAGCAGATCACATGAGAATATGCTTGAGCTTTGCTCAGCCAAGGTTGTTTCTAGAGTTAAACAGAAACATTTGAGGCAAAAACACATTTACGCTAATCACAAAGAGTGCATATATAAAGAAAACAAGTTCCTTTGTGTACTTAGTCCACCTTGCAAGTCAGATCAATGGTGGGGCCATTGGAAGATTTTGCATAAATTGATGATGGGATCTGATGTTCAGGATATAGAGCAGATATGGATGAGGGATCCTTCTATGGGAGCAGAAGGGGAACACACATTCACTAAAGATAGAATAGAAATATGTGGTCAAATGGAGACATTGAGTAGGGGGATGGCACCTTGGCAAGAGGCAGGGTGGGAGGAGTGTATAGTCCCGATAACTGTGGCAGTTAGTAGGTTGTAGTAGACATAGAAACATAGAAAATAGGTGCAGGAGTAGGCCATTCGGCCCTTCGAGCCTGCACCACCATTCAATATGATCATGGCTGATCATCCAACTCAGTATCCTGTACTATCAGTCAATCCCCTGTGATTGAGAGATCAAGAAAAGGGAGAGAGGTGTCAGAGACAGTCCGGGTGAATTTGAGTGTAGGGTGGAAGTTCATGGTAAAATTAATGAACTCAACAAGTTCTGCACAGGTGCAGAGACATCCCCTGTGCAGTCTATGGGGTAACTGAGAAAGAGTTGAGGGATGGTGCCAGTGTGTGTTTGCAACAAAGATTCGTCAAAGTCAGATATAGCTGGTGGCCATGAGATTCGTTTATAAATTCTTGAAACAATGCAATTCTTTTATATCTCATGCCTGGGTTTTGTCCAATCATTTGCCTATCAAAACCCCCTCTCACCTGTATTCTGCAAACCTGTTCATTCTTTCCAGGCATGAACTGCCTTTCCTCTCTCCCAGCTTTCTTCCCCCAGCCACACCAATCAGCCTGAAGATGGGTCCTGACTTGAAACATCACCTATTTATGTTCTCCAGGGATGCTATCTGACCCGCTGACTTACCCCAGCATTTTGCATCTTTTGTTGTAAAACAGACATCTGGTGCAGGAGTAGGCCATTCGGCCCTTCGAGCCTGCACCGCCATTCTATATGATCATGGCTGACTCAGACTCTCTTGATGTCTACCTTATCATGCATATCTCCCTTGTTCACTCCATCCCTCCCGTTTGCCTGAAATTTGTAGTGTGAATCCCAGAGAGAGTACAGAGGAGATTTACTAGAATGTTGCCTGGGTTTCAACAACTAAGTTACAGAGAAAGGTTGAATAAGTTAGGTCTTTATTCTCTGGAGCACAGAAGGTTAAGGGGGGACTTGATAGAGGTCTTTAAAATGATGAGAGGGATAGACAGAGTTGATGTGGACAAGCTTTTCCCACTGAGAGTAGGGAAGATTCAAACAAGAGGACATGACTTCAGAATTAAGGGACAGAAGTTTAAGGGTAATATGAGGGGGAACTTCTTTACGCAGAGAGTGGTAGCGGTGTGGAATGAGCTTCCAGTGGAAGTGGTGGAGGCAGGTTCATTGGTATCATTTAAAAATAAATTGGATAGGCATATGGATGAGAAAGGAATGGAGGGTTATGGTATGAGTGCAGGCAGGTGGGACTAAGGGAAAAAAAAGTTGTTCGGCACGGACTTGTAGGGCCGAGATGGCCTGTTTCCGTGCTGTAATTGTTATATGGTTATATGGTTCTCACCGCATGGCAACGGAGGCGTTTGCCTGACCGTAGCAGCTGGAACAGTCCATTGCAGGGGTGGAAGGGGTCTCTCATGATATTATTGGCTCTGGAGTTGCACCTCCTGATGTATAGTTCCTGCAGGGGGGCGAGTGAAGTTCCCATAGTGCGTTCGGCCGAACGCACTACTCTCTGTAGAGCCTTCTTGTCCTTGGCAGAGCAATTCCCAAACCAGATGGTAATGTTCCCGGACAAGATGCTTTCCACCGCCGCTGCGTAGAAGCACTGGAAGATCCTCGGAGACACTCTGAATTTCCTCAATTGCCTGAGGTGGTAAAGGCGCTGCCTTGCCTTACTCACGAGTGCTGAGGCGTGTGATGCCCATGTCATATCCTCAGAGATGTGGACTCCCAGATATTTAAAACAGTTCACCCTATCCACAGGATCCCCATTTATCCTCAATGGAGTGTACGTCCTCGGATGTTGTGCCCTCCTAAAGTCCACGATCAGCTCCTTCGTTTTTTTGATGTTCAAGAGGAGGCTGTTGTCCTGGCACCAGGGTGCTAGATCAGCCACCTCCTCCCGGTAGGCCTTCTCATCGTTGTCTGAGATCAGGCCCACCACCACAGTGTCATCAGCAAACTTAATTATTGAATTGGAGCTGAACCTAGCCACACAGTCATGTGTGTACAGGGAGTACAATAGGGGGCTGAGGACGCAACCCTGGGGCGATCCTGTGCTCAGGGTGAGGGACTTCGATGTATTCCCTCCCATCTTGACTACCTGGGGCCTGGCGGTGAGAAAGTCCAGGACCCAGGCACACAGGGAGGTGTTGAGCCCCAATTCCAGTAGCTTCCCGGCCAGTCTGGTGGGGACTATCGTGTTGAAGGCTGAACTGAAGTCTATGAACAGCATCCTCACGTAGCCCGCCTTCTGGCTGTCAAGGTGAGAGAGAGCGGTGTGCAAAACCTGGGAGACCGCATCGTCCGTGGATCTGTTCGGACGGTATGCGAACTGCAACGGGTCCATGTTCTGAGGGAGGAAGGCGCAGATGTGATTCTTCACCAGCCTCTCAAAGCATTTCATGACTACCGAGGTAAGGGCCACCGGACGGTAGTCATTCAGACAGGCTGGGGAGGCATTTTTTGGTACCGGTACAATGGTGGATTTTTTGAAGCAGGCAGGGACCATGGACTTGTCCAGGGAGAGGTTGAATAATGTAGTGAGCACCGGAGCTAGCTACGTAGCACAGGACATGAGTACTCGCCCTGAGATGCCATCGGGGCCTGCAGCTTTCCTCGTGTTCACCCGTGTGAACAAAAAAAGAAAACAAAACAAAAAAAAAAGCAAAAAAAAATAAATGGGGTGGCCCTGTCCAGTCGCCGTTGTGGCAGCTCCGCGAAAATTGTTTTTATAACTCGCATACCGTCCGAACAGATCCATGGACGATGCGGTCTCCCAGGTCTTGCACACCGCTCTCTCCCATCTGGACAGCCAGAAGGCGGGCTACGTGAGGATGCTGTTCATAGGCTACAGTTCAGCCTTCAACACGATAGTCCCCACCAGACTGGCCGGGAAGCTAATGGATCGCCCCAGGGTTGTGTCCTCAGCCCCCTATTGTACTCCCTGTACACACATGACTGTGTGGCTAGGTTCAGCTCCAACTCAATAATCAGGTTTGCTGATGACACTGTGGTGGTGGGCCTGATCTCAGACAACAATGAGAACGGTTGCTGATCTAGCACTCTGGTGTCAGGACAACAGCCTCCTCTTGAGTGTCACAAAAACGAAGGAGCTGATCATGGACTTTAGGAGGGCACATCATCCGAGGACGTACACTCCATTGAGGATAAATGGGGATACTGTGGATAGGGTGAGCTGCTTTAAATATCTGGGAGTCCACATCTCTGACATGGACATGACACGCTGCAGCACTCGTGAGTAAGGCAAGGCAGCGTCTTTACCACCTCAGGCAATTGAAGAAATTCACAGTGACTCTGACGATCCTCCAGTGCTTCTACTCAACGGCTGTGGAAAGCATCTTGTCCGGAAATATTACAATTTGGTTTGGGAACTGCTCTGCACAGAACAAGATGGCTCTGCAGAGAGTAGTGCGTTCGACCGAACGCACTATGGGAACTTCACTTGTCCCCCTGCAGGAACTATACATCAGAAGGTGCAACTCCAGAGCCAACAAGATCATAGGAGACCCCTTCCACCCCAGCAACAGATTGTTCCAGCTGCTACGGTCAGGCAAACGCCTCTGTTGCCATGCTGTGAGAACAGAGAGGATGAGAAGGAGTTTCTTCCCAGAGGCCATTAGGACTGTAAACTCCTATCTCACCAGGGACTAACTTTACTGAACCAATTTACTGTTGTGTGGTGTCTTTTTAAATTGCTGTTTCTTCTTTTTTTTTCTCCCACAAATATGTAATATGTGACAATGTGATTCTGTTCCATTCTGTTTTGTAGTTTTTTAGCACAATCTGCAAGCATTGCCACTTTTCATTTCACTGCACATCTGGTATGTGTATGTGATGAATAAACTTGACTTGACTTGACTCTGACAGGTCGGGATCATTGAGGACACATCACATGTTGGCTTGTTTATCTTGTGATTAATCTTGTTCATCTCACACAACTGCTGATTATAGTTAATAAACTTGAATTTACACAAAAGCTGTCTTTCCAGCAACGTAATCTATGTAACATTTAGTTTATAAACCAATATTACTGAAATTATAAATCCTGTATGTTTTTCTCCATGGTGACTTTTAACTCAATATTGTACGTTCAATGTGCCTACTCTAGCATGATAGTTTAGTAACAGTTTTATTTGTGAAAGCTCAGTTATATAATTGCATATTCCCATAGATAAGAATCAAAATTCAACCATAGAAGAAGAGGTAATTCAAAAATGTCTCATTCATACAATTTAATAAAATGTATGTTTCATTGCTGGTTGTTCCCTTATGGCATAGACTAGTGGAGGAAGTCTGTTTACCATCTCAATGTACACAGTCTATTTGGATGACAATATCATAATATGTTTGCAGACATGGAATTGCAATGTAGGAAGGTTTTCCAGTGTACCGTGTGAATATTTGTTTCTGTAACTAGTGGTGGGGCATGAAATATAATGGTCAATTCATATTAAACAGCATGGTACTGACACAATGAGCTCTATATCCCTAGGGTTCAAACGCATGACCATTATTCTGTAACTCCTACTTCAGGTAAGAAAAGTATTAGATTATGCTATGATCAGGCAACCTGTTTGCAAATTATCCCTGTACAGTATAATTTCATCCACAAAAAAAAATAACGAAACTGAAAAATCTTTGCATACATTAGTTATTCATTTTGTTATTGCTGACTGTGGTGTAGAGGGTGACATTTCAGCTTCTGCTGGCTATTTCATTGAGATCCGGTATGAAAGGAGATTGATCTGAGCAGTTTCGTTATCAAAGTGATCGTAACTGTTTAAATTAAGTGTTGCTGGTGTGTGCACAAACTCATAACATTATTGTATTACTTGTCATCATTGATCATAATAAGTAAATGTCAAGTGATTTTGGGTAATAATGCTATGGTTTTCAATTCTAATTCAACCTCATCATGTCGTACACTGTATTTAAATGTCTACGGTCAATGGGCCAGTAATTGTATGAATTCATTCTGTGACATTATATTCCGCTTAAATTAAATCTGATAAAAGAATGGATGGTAGACACAAAATGCTGGAGTAACTCAGCGGGACAGGCAGAAGGAATGGGTGACCTTTCGAGCCGAGACCCTTCTTCAGATGGGTGAACCTATACAGAGATAGTTTCAAATTGGCAGAATATTGAATGGTGAGTGTACTCTTCATAAATGCTTGAGATCGCCAGGGTTTTCCCAAGATCCGTAATCCACAACTAATACAGATACCACATGTAGACAGATTACATGGGTCAGCGTGTTTCTACCACCACATACTCAATTACTTCCATTGTTACTAATAAAACCACCTGAATAATTTAATTCATGTTTCTCCAGTTTACAACACCTTGGCCTCGCTGGCCATCAAAAAATCAACTTGACCAGCCATATTGAAATGGATTTATGAAAGGGAAATCCTGCTTGACTAATCTTCTGGAATCTTTTGAGGATGTGACAAGTAAAATGGATGAAGGGATGCCAGTGGATGTAGTGTATCTAGACTTTCAGAAAGCCTTTGATAATGTCCCGCACGGGAGACTGGTGACTAAAATTAGAACACATGGTATTGGGGGTAGGGTGTTGACATGGATAGAAAGTTGGTTAGCAGACAGGAAGCAAAGTGTAGGAGTGAACGGATCCTTTTCAGAATGACAGGCAGTGGCGAGTGGAGTGCCACAAGGCTCAGTGTTGGGGCCGCAACTGTTTACCATATATATTCATGATTTGGAAGAGGGAATTAGGAGCAACACTAGCAAGTTTGCGGATGACACAAAGCTGGTAGACAGTGTGAGCTGTGAAGAGGATGTTAGGAGGTTGCAGTGTGACCTGGACAGGTTGAGTAAGTGGGCAGATGCGTGGCAGATGCAGTATAATATAGATAAATGTGAGGTTATCCACTTTGGCGGCAAAAACAAGGGGGCAGATTATTATCTCAACGGGGTTAGGTTAGGTAAGGGGGAGGTACAGCTAGACCTGGGTGTCCTTGTACACCGGTCACTGAAAGTTGGCGTGCAGGTACAGCAGGCAGTGAAGAAAGCTAATGGAATGTTGGCCTTCATAACAAGAGGATTTCAGTATAGGAGTAAAGAGGTTCTTCTGCAGTTGTATAGGACTCTGGTGAGACCACATCTGGAGTATTGTGTACAGTTTTGGTCTCATAATTTGAGTAAGGACATCCTTGTGATTGAGGCAGTGCAGCGTAGGTTCATGAGATTGATCCCTGGGATGGCGGGACTGTCATAGGAGGAAAGGTTGAAAAGACTAGGCTTGTATTCACTGGAGTTTAGAAGGATGAGGGGGTATCTTATAGAAACATATAAAATTATAAAAGGACTGGACAAGCTAGATGCAGGAAAAATGTTCCCAATGTGGGGCGAGTCCAGAACCAGGGGCCACAGTCTTAGAATAAAGGGGAGGTCATTTAAGACTGAGGTGAGAAAAAACCTTTTCACCCAGAGATGTGAATGTATGAAATTCCCTGCCACAGAGGGCAGTGGAGACCAAGTCATTGGATGGATTTAAGAGAGAGTTAGATAGAGCTCTAGGGGCTAGTGGAGTCAAGGGATATGGGGAGAAGGCAGGCACGGGTTATTGATAGGGGACGATCAGCCATGATCACAATGAATGGCGGTGCTGGCTCGAAGGGCCTCCTGCATCTATTTTCGATGTTTCTGTGTGTCTATAATTACAATGTGGCTTCAAGAACAGGCTTGAAATTCCGAGATGAGAGACTCAGCCTGCCTGGATATGTGTAACTCCAATAACATTCAAGAAGTTCAATCTTATCTGAGGACTAAACAATTGGCTTGACTGGTACCCCATCAACCAAACTGACCATTGACTTTCTCCAGTTCTGATATACCATAGTTACAGCACATACCATCCACAAAACACACTCCAGTTACTCTCTACATTGCCTGAGGAGCAAGGATAAAACATAATAGTAGTGGGGTGAAGGTACTCTCAGAGTACTTGAAGCAATGCAGAAATCTGAAATAAGAATGCAGGGAAGTCTCAGCACCACAGACAGCATCTGCAGCAAGATATACAAAGTCACCATTTCATTTCTGAAGAAGTTGATTCTGCTACTCTCTCCCTAGATGCTACCTGACCTTGGTGTTTCTGACCATTTCCACTTATTATTCAGTTTACTGTTGGGTAAGAACTTCCAGAGTTGATAGTGCTATATTTAAGCTCTCATGATGTGTGACATGGAATAGATCTTGCGAGTGTGCATGATCTGTGCTTTTCTGCCCCTTTTTTCCTTCATGGTACGAGCTGCATACTTGCAGGATGTTGATGAAGCCATCGTTTCTTTCAGATTTTATCTTCCTACCACTTAGAGGAAGTGCAACAAAGATTCAGAGGAATGAAAGAGTGTTTCCTGAATAGAGACTGGATTTATATTCAGAAGAGTAATCTTATTAAAATATATATACTCTGTCAGAGAAACATAGACATAGAAACATGGAAATTAGGTGCAGGAGTAGGCCATTCGGCCCTTCGAGCCTGCACCGCCATTCAATATGATCATGGCTGATCATCCAACTCAGTATCCCATCCCTGCCTTCTCTCCATACCCCCTGATCCCTTTAGCCACAAGGGCCACATCTAACTCCCTCTTAAATATAGCCAATGAACTGTGGCCTCAACTACCTTCTGTGGCAGAGAATTCCACAGATTCACCACTCTCTGTGTGAAAAATGATTTTCTCATCTCGGTCCTAAAAGATTTCCCCCTTATCCTTAAACTGTGACCCCTTGTCCTGGACTTCCCCAACATCGGGAATAATCTTCCTGCATTTAGCCTGTCCAACCCCTTAAGAATTTTGTAAGTTTCTATAAGATCCCCCCCTCAATCTTCTAAATTCTAGCGTGTAGATTGGCAAGGAATTTGCTGGGAAAATGTTTCAGCAACTTGAGGGTACTATTGAATGTTACCCGTCCATGATTGCAACGTGTGCTGAATTTTTCCTCGGTTGCAGCAATACTTTGTGAGAGGTTCCAAAGTGCTCCTGAATAAACTATATATAATTTGTTTGAACACGTCATGTCTCGTGTATCAAACTGCAGTGGACATCATTAAAGGTTAAAAGCCTACTTAGTCTGCGTTTAATTTTCTGTGAATAAATATTGCGCTGTCAAAGAGAATCTTGTCCATCAAATGGTTAACATTCATTGTAATTCTCTACCTCAGAGGGCTGTGGATATTCATTTGCTGAGTACATTCAAGAACCCTAATGTTTTATTCTTTATTTATTATTTATTTATTTATGTATTGTACTTCCGGTGGCGCTGGTGCCAGCAGCCTCCACCTACAGCCCGGTATCTTTTTGTTTTTTTGTTTATTTAGTTATGTTAAAAGTGTATTTTTTTGTGTTTTTTTGTGTTTTTATGTGGGGGAAGAGGGCACGGTGCGGGGGATACCGTCCTTCAGCCGCTTCCTGGTGAGGACGCGACTATTATTCGAGTCGCGTCCTCGCCCCCCCCCCCTCCCCCCACAGCGGCCTACCTACCTGGATTGGCGCGGCCTTTCCTGCCGGGATCGACCGGAGCTCCAGCAGCGGCGGGACAGCGCTGGAACATCGCGGGGCTGGCGATGCCTTACCGGGGGTCGCCGTCTGGAGCCCGGAGTGCTGGACCTGCTGCACCGACATCCTGGAGCTGCGGTTTGCAGAGCTCCCAACGCGGGCGGCGCTGATGGACAGCGCGGGGTCCTGCGACTCTGCCCAGCTCGGCCTGCGGACTCAGGAGCTGCAGACTCCGGCAGCGGGAGGCGGCTGATCAGGAGGTCCGGGCCGCTGAGGAGGAGGATGCTCACCGTCGGGGTTCGGCGTCGGCGTTCCACCAGCCCGGCGTGAGGGCCTGAACATCGGGCCACCCGGGGCGGCGACTGCGGGTGCTCGGAAGGCCCCGACCACGGATGAACACGGAGGGGAGGCTGGCTGGACTATGGTGCCTTCCTCACCTTGGTGCCATTTATGTTATGTTGTGTTGTGGACTTTCTGTGTTTGTGCTTTTTTAAAATTTTTAATTCAATTTCAATTTTATTTTTAATATGTTTTATTATTTATTTATTATTTATTTTTATTATTTTTCTTGTGATTTTTTTTAACGATACTGCCTGTACGGGAAATTCATTTCGTTGTCTCAAATTGAGGCAATGACAATAAATTTGAATACAATACAATACAATACAATACAATACAAAAAGATAGCTATTTTTTAAAATACAAGGGTAATTAACGAATGTGAGAATAATCCAGGGAGAAACAATTGAAGAGGTTCACCGTTATTTTATGAAGTAAATAAATAGCTCAGGAAACTAAATGGTTTACCTCTTCCTTTATGTTCTAACTCTGGCTGTTTCGATGTACAGATGATGGGAAGTTGATTGACGACACAAAGTGCTAAATGGCCGTAATTCCAGGCTCACCAGCAGACAGTAAAACTTTACCCAGTTGGGTTCAAGCACACAGATTCTTGTTGTTGCTCTAGTAGTTGAGGCAGGGTGATGAACAAGACTAAAAGGTTGAAGTCACTGTCCCAGCTGAGATTAAAAAAACAGTACACAGGCTGATGGCTTCAGTCTGGTCTAAATGGAACACTAAATTTTAGAGATACAGCATGGAAACAAGCCTTTTGGTTCACCGAGTCTGCGCAGACCAGCAATCTCTGCACACTAAGACTATCCTACACCCACTGGGGGGAATTTACCATTACGCCAGTTAACCTACGAAGCTGTACATCTTTGGAGTGTGGGGGGAAACCGGAGAAACCACTGTAGATCACGGGGAAAAGGTACAAACTCCGTATAGACAAGCACCTGCAGTCAGCATCGAACTCGGGTCTCTGGCGCTGTAAGGCTGCAACTCTAACGCTGCACCACTGTGCCGCCCCAATTAGTTCTAGTGCACTAGTTAGCTCCTTTGCTAGCAATGGGAAAGGTAAGACAAGAATTGCTGATTTACTCAGAGGATAGATATAGAAGGAAGCCTTGTGGTATTTCAGTGAGTTATGTCCCTCAAGGTTCGGGGGCCTATAAAAGGCAGTCCCCGCGAGGTCCTTTGTCGATATTCTGGAAGAGCGCTTGGGACCGTGTGACCTGTTGGAGTGTTTCTGCTTGCACGCGTGACCTTTTGGAGTGTTTCTGCTTGCACGAGGCTGAAGGGCTTGGCCAGGCAGATACAAGGATTGAACCTGTGGTGGTTTAGGTAGCGTATAGAATAATTTGCTGTACAATCTAAAAATAAAGATTAGTTGTTCCAGTGCTTGACTCAGTGGTTTATTGACTGAGCTAGACTGGGGGGGAAGCGTGGAAGAGTGTATTTACACCACCTATGTTTTTAAAAATAGTTAATGCTTCTTATGTTGAATAAACTACAATATGCAAAACAGAATGGTCCTTTTAAAGATCGGCAAAATATTAAGGGAAATTTTCTACCACAAAATGAATTCCTTTTAATTAGAGTGCGAGTTATTAAATGTTCAGTCAGCAATCATTAACGCTGCTACAATTGTCTTCTACGCCAAGGGTTAATTCTTCCTCTCTGAATTAATTTGTACTTTGCTATAGTTTGGTAGATAGTAAAAGACACAATCCAAGTAATAATACATAGAAGTTGACTGTAATTTGGGCTGTAAACCTGATTAAATGTGTAATTTAGGCAAAAAAGGCATTCATCACACAGGGATTTACTGTAACAATGAATTCAGAAGAGTGTATTCTCAGGATTAGATACTATCTTCCTGAGGGTAGTCTAATGCAGTCTCTTTTAACCTTTAAATTAGATTTGGCTTCAAACTAATATTAAATGAATTTACAAGATAAAATTGACTTTGGTCACAGAGTAAAAATGTTTAATTTTAAAATGCTCCTTTTATAGGAATGAACAGAATATTTTGCAGATTTTCTTTTTTTTTTCTTTGAACATCCAATAGCTTAAATTGCTTTAATGGCACAGTAAAATGGATCCCTTTACACACAATGACATTTTAATTAAACAAATAACTTCTTTATGGGATGAATCTTTTAAAGGAAATTCCAGGACCTACAAATTCTATGGCATGGTGCAACATTTATTTACACCACTTATTTGCACTCTGAGGGAAAATGATTGGTTATAGAAACTGGGAAGGGAGTTTGTATACGTCTACGATTTAACTTTCTGTGCTCTCCATGTGTCCAATTGAAGGAGCCCAATATGCACTGCAATATTGAACAGTGCAATGCATGACTGGACACCATTCAGTAGTTTCCATTCTAGATCCAGAACTGCTTGCAGTAACTTACCTGCCATCTTCGCCACTGCAAATAACAGTCACTCTCAGTCTAATCACAGCCAGCACACAGAACCTGCAGGAAAAACAAAGACACATGAAATGCAAGCACATTGGGCATGCACCAATGTTATTAGTTGGCAACTAAAGATTTAGGCCTTGATTGAATGGATAAATATTGTTTGGAAAGTTGGCTTGAAGGGTTCTTGTATTCACAAATTGTGTTGAAGTGAACACTGAGGGATATTAAGGTCCAGATGGTGATGGTGTTTTTGCCTGTCTTTATTTTTATCTACTTATGGGCTGTGAACAGTGCTGGAAATTTCACATTTAATAATTATCTGTAAATACCCTTGAGGAAAGAATGAGGAGCCATCTCTTTGAACCACTTGCTTGTGGTGAAGGTTTCCCAAAGTGCTGTGAGATTGGAAGTTGCCACCTTCCAACACAGCATCATTTGAACACAGCATCAGTCTACTTCTAAGTCAGTTGATGTTGTACTTGGCTAGTTGTTGCCCTTGTCTATCAAGGTGGTAGACTGTCTAAGTGCTGCCATCCACTTTGCAGCCACAATGTTGGGCAGATTGACTGAATGGGGACTCTTCACAGGAACTGTCTTTCTGATGAAGCTTCTTCAAAGTAGTTGGATCTGTTGTCATTCAGGCAAAGAGCATGCCTGTTGCAAAACTAATCTGTGCCTTGAAGATGGTAGAAAGGCTTTGCAGAGTAAGGGGCTGATTTCTTCACTGCATAATGCCAAACATCCAACAGGATCTTGCAGCCTCAGAAATAAGACACATTGTGGTCAATGACCATCTCCTGGCTGTTGATTCATTATTTGTACCATGAATATCAAGCTCACTCTTACATGGTCATTGCCTTGCATATTTATGGCACCAGTGTTGGATCAGGGAGCCAAGCCCAGATAGTACACTCAAGGAGGTCCTCTGTTTGTCATCTTCATTCACCTCATGGTTCACTCCATCCTCCTCCTCCTGTTATGGTTCCCTTGGCAATGGCCAGATTGTGCACTTTGCAGCAGGTGACACCAGGTCAAGATGTACCGTAGTACATCTAGTACATAAAAGTAAAAGTCAGTGAATACACCAATGTTGCCCCTTATTGATCAGTAGCTCCCAATATATCACCGTGCAGCAGTATTTGTTCATGTCATAACTGATACGAAGAGGCAACAAATCAGTTTATACACCTTATCTCCCAATAGCCTCCTTTCCCATCCTACCTATGCTTGAATTTTGGCAGACACAGTGAAAGGCCCGAGGTGAATTGGAACATGAGAACCTCCTTGGTGTATGATGTTTAACATCCACACTTTCCTGCATTTTGCATGTGCAAAGCTTTCTCAGCTATGCTCCATGCCATAAGTGTGCAATCCCTCAAACATTGACCAAGGCCTGAGCTGGCAATCTGGACCTTCTGAAAAGCCAAAGAAACGTGTTGTTAAGGACCAGACTTTACATTTTTTGTTTCATTGTTTATTTTTTGCACTGGCTATTTTTATTCACTCTGATTTGTATGGGGTTTTTTTTGACATAATTCTGTTGCAAAATCATGCTAAGCTTTGTCTCTCACTGACTTCAACTTGACCTGCTATGCGTTAAAAGCTAGCACTGCTTTTTAGACTCAGTCCATCACTGCCATGAACTTCGGCAAAGACCACATTCTCAGCTAATCCTCTTGTCTATGCTTCCTGCTTCTCTGCATAAAATGAGATTTCCCCTCTTTGATTAAAGACCTTCGGTGAAATTCTATTTGCAGCAGTGGGCTGATACAGCAGTGTGTAGTACACAGCCTCTACTGCAGTTGAAACAGAGGTCAAGAAGTTGAGCACCTCAGGCAGAGTAATCAACCCATGGGTCTAGGCCTCAAGCTCTGTATGTAGTAGGTATGCAGTATGTCAGTAGCTCTGTATGTAGTTCTTGGTTACAAGTCCTCTCCAGGTTATGAACACCCAACTTATGCACAGACCATAAATACAAACACCAATTTGGCAGACCAACAGGATGGACTTGTTGGTTGCTGCAATGATGCAGGCATCATTTAAGGTCATAAGGAATAGGAGTAGAATTAGGACATTTGGCCCTTCAAGTCTACTCCGCCATTCAATCATGGCTGATCTATCTCTCCCTCCTAACCACATTCTCCTGCCTTCTCCCCATAACATCTGTCACCTGTACTAATCAAGAATCCATTTATCTCTGCCTTAAAAATATCCACTGATTTGCCACATATGAGCTCAGTTTGCAGCAATCTCTGAATGGTTAATTTAAATACCATTATAAACAGTTCTCATGAATGAAACTCTGTCATTGCCTGGGGTGGACTTGTACTATCAGATGTACTGAGCCTTCTGGTGCATTACTCACCCATGAGGGGGAAGAGAAAGTTGATAATGTGTTCCCTGGAGGACAGGCTAACCTTGTCAGAATTCTTCACTCAGTCCTACTTTGGGTGGGTCATATTCTTAGGTACCAAAATTAAAGCTCCCATCTTTTGACCAAAATTACATCTCAAATTGTGCTCAATTAAAAGTAAGTTGAACACAATTCAGTCGAGCCCTTCTGCCTGACATGATCACCTCCTGTGCAAACTCCACAAAGTTGTAACTAACTGAGTAACCTTTAAACATCAATGGTGAATGGTTTCCTCCTACTGTTCAGGCTTGGTTTCTTGAATATAGTCCGTGCAATGCAAGAGGTGCAACTACATGGCCCATTTTGGCAGTGCATGTGACATGAGGAATGACAATTCCAACTGCATCTTCCTGGCATGGAGCCATGCTTCTCAATTATACAGGTAGGTTCACAACCAAAGTTCTGACTTAAGGGGCACTTGAAGCTTTTAAAACAGTCTTACATAGAAACATAGAAAATAGGTGCAGGAGTAGGTCATTCAGCCCTTCGAGCCTGCACCGCCATTCAACATGATCATGGCTGATCATCCAACTCGGTATCCTGTACCTGCCTTCTCTCCATACCCACTGATCCCTTTAGCCACAAGGGCCACATCTAACTCCCTCTTAAATATAGCCAATGAATTGGCCTCAACTACCTTAGAAATGTGGCAGAGAATTCTACCATTCACCACTCTCTGTGAGCCTGAAAAATGTTTTTGATCATCTCGGTCCTAAAACATCCATACGGTCTGATCCCCTAACCCTAACCCTCTTAAATTATCCAATGAACTGTGACCCCTTGTCCTGGACTTCCCCATCATCGGGAGCAATCTTCCTGCATCTAGCCTGTCCAACCCCTTAAGAATTTTGTAAGTTTCTATAAGATCCCCTCTCAATCTCCTAAATTCTAGAGAGTATAAACCAAGTCTATCCAGTCTTTCTTCATAAGACAGTCCTGACATCCCAGGAATCAGTCTGGTGAACCTTCTCTGTACTCCCTCTATGGCAAGAATCTCTTTTCTCAGATTAGGAGACCAAACTGTACGCAATACTCCAGGTGTGGTCTCACCAAGACCCTGTACAACTGCAGTAGAACCTCCCTGCTCCTATACTCAAATCCTTTTGCTATGAATGCTAAAATACCATTCGCTTTCTTCACTGCCTGCTGCACCTGCATGCCTACTTTCAATGACTGGTGTACCATGACACCCAGGTCTCCTTGCATCTCCCCTTTTCCTAATCGGCCACCATTCAGATAATATATCAGTCTTCAGATAATTCAAGTTGAATGCTGCCTAGCTGAAAATCTGTGGGCACTTTAAAACTAATATATTTGCTCGCAATCTAACCAGATTGGCTGTGATACTGTCTTAGTACTCTTCTTAATTTTACTTTATCTTGAGCTGAGTGTAAAACAAGCATATCTTATGATCTTTATGTCCCTACTTATTGTCCTATATGCTCTGTCTAAATCTTCACCCTTCCTCCCTCTACCTTGGCTCAATCTGCCTATTTTTACCTTGTCTGTTTTTCCTCTATGATCCACTTGCCTCTGTCTCCCAAATCTCCCCCTTCGCCGCTGAGCTTGTTCTGCTCATTATCCCTCACCCCTCCTCAGGCCACCTCCTGGTATCTGTCTCACTCCTCCCTCTCTCCTTTTTATACCGGTCATCTTCCCTCTTCGCACTTAGTGCTGATGCAAGATCTCAACCCGAGACATTAACAATTCCTTTCCCCCTGACAGATGCTGGTCGACCACCTGAGTTCCTCCAGCAGTTTGTTTTTATTCTTCCTGATCTCCTGTTAATTTGCCAATGAGCAGGTTGGATTAAAATCTCTTACACTGTAATACACAATAGACAATAGGTGCAGGAGTAGGCCATTTGGCCCTTCGAGCCAGCACCGCCATTCAATGTGACCATGGCTGATCATTCCCAATCAGTACCCCGTTCCTGCCTTCTCCCCATATCCCCTGACTCTGCTATTCTTAAGAGCCCTATCTAGCTCTCTCTTGAAAGCATTCAGAGAACCTGCCTCCACCGCCCTCTGAGGCAGAGAATTCCACAGACACCACTCTCTGTGCGAAAAAGTGTTTCCTCGTCTCCGTTCTAAATTGCTTACTCCTCTAAAACTGTGGCCCCTGGTTCTGGACACCCCCAACATTGGGAACATATTTCCTGCCTCTAGCGTGTCCAAGCCCTAACAATCTTATATGTTTCAATGAGATCCCCTCTCATCCTTCTAAACTCCAGAGTGTACAAGCCCAGCCACTCCATTCTCTCAGCATATGACCGTCCCGCCATCCCGGGAATTAACCTTGTAAACCTACGCTGCACTCCCTCAATAGCAAGAATGTCCCTCCTCAAATTAGGGGACCAAAACTGCACACAATACTCCAGGTGTGGTCTCACTAGGGCTCTGTACAACTGCAGATGGACCTCTTTGCTCCCTTTGCTGTTGGTTCATTTTTAAGAAGTGCTGGCAGCTTGCAATAACTGTGAGATGGGCTCCCACTTGACCTCAGGGGAGAATTGGAGATCTCCCATTTACCCTTCTTGCATATGGATAGAACACATAGAGAGCTGCAGAGCGGCACTAATGGCAGCAGTAGGTGAGCAAGAGGATGAAGCCCTGAATAATACATGAAACCTTCACATATTTATTGCAAGAATAGTGTTCCACTGCAAACGGGGCCATGGAACATAGATTCTCTCTGGACTATGGTTTTTGCTTCACTTCCAATAATGTTCATAAATCGTGAGTAAGATTTTTAATGGCAAGGTTTTCAGCAAATGTAATGAGCAAGGCAGCACCTGCATCAAGCAAAGCTGTTGGTACCATTTGTCCTCATGCAATATTCCAGCCAATTGTGCAGGGGTCATTAAATTAAATGACATTACTCACACCTAGAAACCTTCTCTAGTCTCAGTCAGTGCTAACTAACTAACCATCTGATGCCAGCTCCAAAGTATGACCCTGTGGATCTATACAAAGACAATGAAGAACGTGGATAGAACTGCCTAAATGAAATTGTGATTATTTTTCATGTGACCTACACCAGACGGAGCGTAATCATCGGAATGTTTGGTAGCATTGTCTGATTTATCCTTCCTAATGCTTTGTATGAGGTCCTTCATGGACCATTGAAACCCCGTTGTGTATAGTACAGTGCAGCACACGAACCGGCCTTTGGCCCATAATGTTTGCCGAGCATGTTGCCATATTGAATTGAATTGAATTTCCTTTATGGTCATTCAAACAATAGTTTGAACAAAATTGCGTACCTTGCAGTCATTACAGAAAAAAAGCACCAAAACACCCAATGAACACAATTTAACACAAACATCCATCACAGTGAATCTCCAGGCACCTCCTCACTGTGATGGAAGGCAAAAAGTCTAATTGCTTCCTTGCTTGTTATCCTGCTGCGTTGAGGCGATCCAGGCTTTCGATGTTGAAGCCCCCGCCGGGTGATGGTAAGTCCCACGGCCGATTCCAAGCTCCGCGAACGGGCCGGTTCAAACTCCGCGACCCGGGGCGGACAAAGCTGCCAGCCTCTAGTCCAGCGGACGAAGCTGTTGTTGCGGGAGCTCCCGAACATTGGTCACCAACCTGAGACCTGCGAGCTCCCGATGTTACCGTCCACAGGGTCCACGGCCGAAGCCTCGGAAGCTCTGGTCGGGTCACAGCCACAACGTCACCACAGCAGCCTCTGAAGTCAACAAGCTCCATGATGGTAAGGCCACAGGCCCTGCCACCACAGCCTCCAGAAGGATTGCAGTTGGAGGCAGCCAGCTCCACGATATTAGGCCTCAACGCAGACGGAGATGGAGATACGACAAGGAAAAGGTCACATCACCGTTGAAGGAAGAGGTTTAAAAAAACATTCCCCACCCCCCACACATACACAACTAAAATAAACTAAAACATACATCTAACAAGACAAAAGAAAAATAAAAGGAAAAGACAGATGGACTGCAGACGAGCCGCAGCTGCTGGGCAGTGCCGCCACTTCCTGAACTAATCCCCTCTGCCTGCACATGATCCCTATCCCTCCATTCCCTGTATATCTATGTGTCTATCCTAAACCCTCTGAAAATGTAACTCCCTCCATGCATCTCCCTCCATGGCACAGCTGCTGCTGCTCAAAACTACCTGCTCCCAGCTCCAGAAACACAACTTCAATCCTGACCTTGGGTCTGTCTTTGTGCGATAAAATCTGAACGCTTCTCTCAATGGTTCAGTTTATTTGTAAAGATTCAACTTAGCAAAGTTTCAGTGTTCCAGGCAAATTCAAAACATAGTGGGGTGATGGCTGCCTCGCCAACGGTCTGCCTTTGTCTTTTCCTTCTTTTGTGTTTTTAGTTTGTTGTAAAATGTATTTTTTAGTTGTGTATTATATGGGAGTGGTGGGGGTGGGAGGGGATGTTTCTTGTCCCTTTCCTCGATGGAGATGCAACTTTTCCCGTGTCGTATCTTCATCAGCACTGCAGCCTAATATTGTGGCGTTGGCGGCTTCTTGCTGGGACCAAAACCACGGAGCCTGCAGACTTACCGTCTTGGAGTGTGCGATCCCTTTGCTAGGGTTTGGCCTTTGGTGCTGAGCTGCGGACTTTAACACATGGAGCATGCAGTCTCTGGTGAGAGACTGATTTCGGGAACTCCAATCCGCAGGAGTTCGACCGTCCCGAAGTGGGTGCTTAGACAGCCCCGACGTGGAACTCGATCGCCGGCTACGGATGGTTCGATTCCCCCGACCGCGGGAGGGAAAGAGGAAAGAAGATAAGACTTTATTGCCTTCCGTCACAGTGGGGAATGTGGTGGAGCCGCTGTGGTGGATGTTTGTGTCAAATTTCATGTAATTGTGTATTTTGTTGCTTTTCTGTTATGACTGTACAGCAAACCAAATTCCTCGTATGTTGCAAAACATTCTTGGCTAACAAATTACAATTATGATTATTATGATTATGATTATGATCTCAGATGTAGAAAAATGCAAAGGACCAAATTATAACGCTCAAAATAAAAGCAGATTTATCCAATCTGATTTATTTTCCTATCAATCTTATTAGGCTGGCTGAGGAAATTGCTTTGTGCCTTGGGATGACAATAACTTTCTGTCAAGCAGTATTTAGCTGTTTATTGAAAGTCCCACATTTTGATGCTATCCACAGGGATTCTGTAAATCAACAGTTGAAATTAGGCTCGTTACTTACCAACTTTTAAATTGATGCTTTCTTATTGAGGCACAACATAAGGGCATCAAAATGGGAGCAGGAGTTGAACATCCATCCCTTCAGGCCTATTTGGCCACTCATCTTGATAATAGTTAATCTTCTACCCTTGTAAATTAGCTTTTCTAGGCTTCCCCCCAGTCTAGTTCAGTCAATAAAACACGGGTTTGAATCTTGTCTCTGCCTGACCAAGCCCTTCAGCCTCGTGCAAACAGACACACTCCAAAAGGTCACACAGTCCCAAACACTCTTCCAGAAGATCGACAAAGGACTTCATGGGGGCTGCCTTTTATACGTCCCCGAACCTTGAGGGGCTGAACTACATAGGGGTGGTATCTTTACAATCCAATCAAACATATAAATTACAACAATACATTATTGACAGTAACATAATAATAATAATAATAATGTTTATTTATATAGCACTTTTCAACAAAACCAGTATTTGAACCAAAGTGCTTTACAGAGTTTGATTAAATTAATTGAACAGACCAAATGCCAATATATCCATACAAAACAAAAAAGAGAAAAAAGAAAAAAGACACAGAACAGTACACTATAGAAATCAACATGAAACGTCCCCCCACAGCAGAATTCACTGTGAGGGAAGGCACTAAAAATATCCAGTTCTCCCCCTCATAGTCCACCCGAGGTCGGGGTCTATATGTGGCCTCCTCAGCCAACTCGATGTTCTCAGGCCCTCTGCCGCGAAGCTGGATCATCGGCGTCGGGTGAACATTCTTCAGCGACCTGGACTGAAGCGGCCGCTTCCTCCCTGAAACATAGACCAATGATTGACAGTAACATAACCGTAGGTACACAACAATGCTGGAGAAACTCAGCGGGTGCAGCAGCATCTATGGAGCGAAGGAAATAGGCAACGTTTTGGGCCGAAACCCTTCTTCAGACTGATGGGGGGCGGGGAGAAGAAAGGAAAAAGGAGGAGGAGCAGCACGAGGGCTGAGGAAGGGGAGGAGACAGCAAGGACTAACAAAATAGGGAGAATTCAATGTTCATGCCCGCAGGCTGCAGACTCCCCAAGCGGAATATGAGGTGCTGTTCCTCCAATTTCCGGTGTTGCTCGCTGTGGCCATGGAGGAGACCCAGGACAGAGAGTTCGGATACGGAGTGGGAGGGGGAGTTGAAGTGCTGAGCCACCGGGAGGTCAGCTTGGTTATTGCGGACCGAGCGGAGGTGTACGGCGAAACGATCGGCCAACCTCCGCTTGGTCTCCCCGATGTAAATCAGCTGACATCTAGAGCAGCGGATGCAGTAGATGAGGTTGGAGGGAGATACGGGTGAACCTCTGTCGCACCTGGAATGACTGCTTGGGTCCTTGAATGGAGTCGAGGGGGTAGGTAAAGCGACAAGTGTTGCATTTCTTGCGGTTGCAACGGAAAGTGCCCGGGGAGGGGGTGGTTTGGGTGGCAAGGGACAAATTGACCAGGGAGTTATGGAGGGAGCGGTCTCTGCATAAAGCAGACAGGAGAGGAGATGGGAAGATGTGGCCAGTGGTGGGATCCTGTTGGAGGTGGCGAAAATGTCGGAGGATTATTTGTTGTTTGTGACGGCAGGTAAGGTGGAATGTGAGGACAAGGGGGACTCTGTCCTTGTTGCGAGTGGGGGGATGGGGAGTGAGAACAGAGTTACGGGATATAGAAGGGACCCCGGTGAGAGCCTCATCTATAATAGAAGAGGAGATCCCACTTTCCCTGAAGAATGAGGACATCTCCGATGCCCTGGTTTGAAACACCTCATCCTGGGTGCAGATGTGGCTTAGACGGAGGAATTGGGAGTAGGGGATGGAGTCCTTATAGGAAGTGGGGTGGGAAGACGTGTAGTCCCGATAGCATTTCTTTCATTTGGTACTATTTTAAATATGGAAGAACTGACTTCCATATTGATATATCTGTGGAGCTATCAGGTTGGCTTTTCTTGCTTGCTGCAGCCAACTATCAAAAGTGACATGGATGATGTCTCTGTCCTCAAAAGAGTTTAAGATGAAGGACTTGTTTGTTTTATTTCCTGAACATGTCTATCCTAGAAATGTTTTTAACAGATCTCCACCTTCCCTTTTGGTCAGATTCACCAAATATCTGGGCATCAAGTGGGTAAATCCATTTGGAAATGTTTCTTCAGGCTTCCTACCAAAATGGACAATTGCAAATAATAGATATTATTAATACTACATATATATATATATATATTTATATACATCTTTATTTGCCCTCTGTTAAACAGACAATGTAAATATAATTCTAATGCAAAATTCAATGCTCAAGAAAGGAAGGAAAACTCAGTCAATAAGCTAGGATAAGTTTATGAGATGAGATAATTGTAATGGTCAAGTTCGTTCAGATGCAAATACAACGTTGGACTGAGTTTAGAAAAAAAGGAACAAATACTAAAACAAATGAATCAATGATGTCTAATATTCTAAGATCTCCGAGTGCCTTTTTTCATTGTTTGGGACAAATTATGAAGAAAGGACATTTTTTTCAGAACTGTAAGTTGAGCTCAATCAGTCATTTATAACTTAATGATGCTGTATCACATATAACTATTTTTACAGCCAATAAAGTTTAATAACAGAATAAATGATGAGCTGTTTGCTGAATATTGATCTTTGACTAACACAAAGGGAACAAGGAAAGCTGTTTAAATAGATATGGAGCTGAATAGAACCGATACAGTTGGTTTAATCGTTGGTTCCCAGAGCCTTGCACTGACACTTCATTGTTTTTTTTTTGCAAATACAAGCCTTTTTAACATCACAATATACTGTAAGCCATTATCTCTGCTTGCAAGGTATATTTAAAAAGGCACAAAAATGTATATTTCTCAGCTCTGGAGAGATTAATAGAAGAGATACAGAGTCATGCAAATATGATAAGAGTGAAATGCGGGAAAATTCATTTTAATTATTTCATATCTGCACATTTTTTTTTCTGAAAATAATTTCTTTTAAAACAGACTCCCTGATTACTAGACCTTGGGTATGCTTGTTTAGAAATTTGGTGCATTTGATCTAATCTTGATATCAAAATATTCATGAAACACAATGATATCTCCCCAGAACAGCCCAGCATCCATTAATTTTGAAATTCAGGTAATTTATTAACACTTATCAGGAGCTGTAAAAGCGTTACCTCAGCATTGGTAATGTGTGCAAAGCTGAAGGCACTTATTTTTACTGATTCCTGATGATTTATAATGACTTGGTACATTTAGCAGTAGTGATTCCATTATAATGTAAAGTTCAGTTTTGTTTCAAGATATTCTTTAACAGAGTTCTCTTTGCAGAAGATGTTGAGGATATCTCTCAGTAGCAGAAATGTTGCAAACTTGCTGCTTGCTTGTCATTTAAGATAACTTCATTAACCCTTACAGTGCTTGCATTTTAATATTGTTAATCAGCGTAGTATAATTACTTCTGTACCTATACCCAA
The DNA here is from genome assembly GCF_028641065.1 of Leucoraja erinaceus. NCBI lineage: Eukaryota > Metazoa > Chordata > Chondrichthyes > Rajiformes > Rajidae > Leucoraja > Leucoraja erinaceus. The sequence continues at coordinate 108,471,400 of NC_073380.1, forward strand.
GATAAAATGCTTGTGGTGTGCACTTAACATGATCATTAATCCTCCCTCCTGTCTTGGAAAAGCCACATATGGGACAAGCTTCCTTCTCCACTACAATTGGCTTTCTCAAAGTCATCCTCGTCCAAGAGATCATTTTGAACATCACCTGATAAGCTTTGATCGGCCTTTTATAACAAGTGCAGAATGCCAAATGGCATGGCATTCAATATCTGTTGGCACCCGGTGGGAAACATGCCATGCACTGTCACAAGTACGTTGGGACGGACTGTGCTGGGTGAGGCCATCTGCCCAAACCTGAGACCCACCTCAACTAAATAAAGCAGAGCAGGGTCCTCATAGCTGTGGAGTGTACCCCAGGGGGCATGTGGGGCCACCTGAAGCAGGTGCAGAAATTGTTGTCAGATGATAGAGCTCAAGGTTTGGAGCTGAAGAAACAGCTGGCTTGGCTGCAGACCATCCAGAAGGCTGGATGTTTCACACATGGATCACACGTATCAGGTAATATGTCACCTCGTAGCACCAGCTAAGGCAGTCAAGGAGGGAATAAGCAGCTGGCAGATGGAGGCTAAAGAGCTGGCAGATAGTTCAGCAACGCCCAGAGGGGTTTCTGTCTACCAGCAATTATTTCTGAATACTGAAGGTGTTCTGCTTCCCTGGAATCCAAGGTCATAATTCCATAGGTGGCTCAGAGAGGGAAGAGAACATCCAAAAGAGTCTAATTCAGGGGAGATTCTTTAGGTGGTAGAGCAAGCGGGTGTTTCTGTAGTAATGGGGAAAAAAATAAAACTGCGGATGTTACAATCTGAAACAAGAACACAAATGCTGGAAGAACATCGCCAGTCAAGCAGCAACTGTGGAATGAGACAAAATGTTGCTGGTTTAAATCGAAGGTAGACACAAAATGCTGGAGTAACTCAGCGGGACAGACATCATGTCTTGAGAGAAGGGTCTCAACCCGAAACATCACCCATTCCTTCTCTCCAGAGATGCTGCCTGTCCCGCTGAGTTACTCCAGCATTTTGTGTCTACTGTGGAAAGAGATATCAGTCAATATTTTGGGTCGCAACCCTTTCTCTGAAGAGAGTGAGGGGTTGGAGTTTTCAAAGCAGAGCGTGGAGGATAAGACAGCTCAGGTGATAAGGAGCATGAGCAAAACACAAAGTTCAGAAGGAACTGATCGGGTCAGGCAGCATCTGGGCAGCACAGTGGCACAGCGATAGTGTTGCTGCCTTTAAGCGCTAAAACACTGGGTTCGATCATGACCACGGGTGCTCATGAATAGACTTTGTACGTTCTTTCAGTGACCACGTGGGTTTTCTCCAGATGTTCCATTGTCGTGCAGGTTTGTAGGTTAATTGGCTTCTGTAAGTTGTCCCATATGTATAGGATAGAACTATTGTACAGTCTGATTGTTAGTTGGCCTTGACACGGTGGGCCAAAGAGCCTGTTTCCACGCTGTATATCCAAAGTAAAACTCTAAACTAAACTAAAGCATCTGTGGAGGGAATGGACAGATGATGTTTTGGTTTGGGACTCTTCATTTTCCTGTGTCGCTGATAAGGAACATGAGTAATGACAGCTTGGAAAATACTTTAAAGCAATAGGGTGTGAAAGTGACATCAGCATGACAATAGAAAATGATTGGAGAGCAATTTAGCAGAAGTTGAAAAATTCAGTGTTCATTCCACAGCGTTACAAAAGTGTCTAGATGGAAAATAAGATGCTGTTCATCTAGTTGATGTCGGTCTTCACTATGGTAGTGGAGGAGGCTACAAATAAACAGGTTAGAATGGATGGTATAGGAATACAAGCAGAGTCATAGAGTGATACAGTGTGGAAACAGGCCCTTTGGCCCAATTTGCCAACATGTCCCATCTACACTAGTCCCACCTGCCAGCATTTGGTCCATATCCCTCCAAACTTGTCCTATCCATGTACCTGTCCAACTGATTCTTTGTTGCAATAGTCCCAGACTCAAGTACCACCTCTGGCAGCTAGTTCCATACACCCACCACCCTTTGTGAGAAAAGGTTACCCCTCAGATTCCTGTTAATTATTTTCCCCTTCACCTTAAACCTATGTACTCTGGTGCTCGATTCCCCTACTCTTGGCAAGAGATTCTGTGCATCTACCCGATCTATTCCTCCCATGATTTTATACACCTCTATAAAATCACCCCATTTTCCTCAAGCACGCCATGGACTAGAGACCCAGCCTACTCAACCTCGCCCTGTAACTCCGACCCTTTAGTGCTGGCAACATCCTCGTAAATTCTCTCTGAACCCTTACAAGCTTGACAATATATTTTGTAATGTCCAGGTGAGCATTTGTTTCATAGAAACATAGAAACATAGAAATTAGGTGCAGGAGTAGGCCATTCGACCCTTCGAGCCTGCACCGCCATTCAATATGATCATGGCTGATCATCCAACTCAGTATCCTGTACCTGCCTTCTCTCCATACCCTCTGATCTCCTTGGCCACAAGGGCTACATCTAACTCCCTCTTAAATATAGCCAATGAACTGGCCTCAACTACCCTCTGTGGCAGAGAGTTCCAGAGATTCACCACTCTCTGTGTGAAAAAAGTTCTCCTCATCTCGGTTTTAAAGGATTTCCCCCTTATCCTTAAGCTGTGACCCCTTGTCCTGGACTTCCCCAACATCGGGAACAATCTTCCTGCATCTAGCCTGTCCAACCCCTTAAGAATTTTGTAAGTTTCTATAAGATCCCCTCTCAATCTCCTAAATTCTAGAGAGTATAAACCAAGTCTATCCCGTCTTTCTTTATAAGACAGTCCTGACATCCCAGGAATCAGTCTGGTGAACCTTCTCTGCACTCCCTCTATGGCAATAATGTCCTTCCTCAGATTTGGAGACCAAAACT